>NC_070629.1:16324614-16412128 GCF_947347685.1 Pleuronectes platessa | reverse complement strand
ATGACTCAAATAAGATTTACACCATCTGTATTGAAATGTATCACCAAATGACCTTTTTGTGATACTTTGGAAGTTTTGGTTGACCAGGGTAAAGTTTGATATTGACATATATCATTAATCTGCTCCTATTCAGCCAGGAAAAGCATTTTCCCTCCTAAGAAGAGCGAGAATTGGATTTCTTGCTCAACGCTCACTCACACTCATCCCTCATTATCTCACTCTTCCCTTCATTCCCTCATTACAGTTCACTGTGACTCTACCTCTCTCACGTCTCCTCCCTCTCGGAGTCTGGAAGAGATAACTAGTGAGTTGACAGCAGTAGTGGTCTTGTACTGTGGGCCGGGGTGGGAGGTGAGTGAGAGGCTTGGTGTTGCATGTCAGCCATGCTGTTGGCAGTGGGACTTGCCAGCTCAACTTAGCGGTGCCCTAGAGTTGAGCTGAACAACTCCAACAACTTTGAGGTAAAAGTAGATTTTCTCTTCAGTCATGTAATGGCTTCGAACCAAGAGTGATTCCATCCCATTTACTCTTTCCTTATGGCTCATTAAGTTTTAGAATATGCACACTCAACTCCCTAATACTCAGATTAGGAACATACTGGGAATGGTTCATTTAAATATTCAAATAAATAATTATGAGAAATTATTCATAAGTAGTAAAGTACTATATAAACTTGTTAAACAAATAGTTTTGAATAATTCCTTTTCTTCAGATTGTTCTGCATTTGTTAGTAATCTCTTAGAGGGTAAAGCCCAGAATGTAATGTCAGCATTGCTGTGTGAATCGCTGGCTCTCCAGCTCAAAGCCGAGGATTCAGATCCGTGGGATTGGACTGCGCATGGTGCACATGCTCCAAGGGAGCACAGCACACCCAGGCAGATTTAGAGACTTGTTTGTTTATTTCCTCTAAGTGTGCGAGACAGAATGCTTTCCCGCATTAATATTCAGCATCAACTCACACACAACAAGGAAAGAAGACGATAGAGAGCAAGGGGAGGGAGAGAGAGAGAGAGAGAGATGGAGGTATGGAGGCGGACCTCCTTGCGCTGTTGCTGCTCCGTGAGGAGGCAGATTATTTAAAGACTGATTGAGACGCCAACGTCAGACGGATTGGGAGCGTGAAGGCAATCAGTGAACAGATAAGGAGCTGTTACCTGAAGACGCAGCACTGTGCTGGCTGGTTGGGTAGTCCTCCCTGCACTGTCTGATAACAGCCTACTTTTAATGACCAGTGAAAGCTGGCAGGAGACGGACACTAAACAGATCAACCTCTCCTCCCCTCCGGCTGCGCCTGGCTCTGCTCACTAGATATACTAGCCCCCCTCCTCTCATTCCATCCATCCATCCATCCATCCATCCTTCCATGCTCCTGCAAGTCTATCTCTCCATCCTGCCATTCCACCATACACCTACATCCCTCAAGCAATGCTAGGAGCAATGCTACCAACATACACTGAAGCCAACAGCTATTATGCATGTAAATACAAGAATGCATATCGATATGCGGAGATAAGTACTTGCGGGCTCAAATCATTCACATGGAAACAATTCCTCTATATTTTCCTTTGAGAAGCTTCTTTTTATTTGTGCAACCATTAGACTTATAGAATTCCCAAAACAAGATGAACACACATGCTCTTAACACACAATGATTCACACAAAAGCATTCCGCCTAAATGTCTTCACTTTAAAAGGTAGGCACTTCTTGTGCTCGCTCTGTCTTGGTGGATTACAATTAGCCAGGGATTCTCCTGCAGGGCATAAATGTGTTGCTTTCAGATACAGGGATCCATTTGACTCTAATGTAATTATTGTACGGAGGCTCCTGGTGCCCGCGTCAGCCACAGATTAAGGGCGCTCTCGCCCACCACTTGCTCTCACCTTTGGCTCCACCGCTGAAACCATGCTAAACAGTTTTACTCGTTCGCCCCTCTCTCTCCCTCGTTCCATTTCTTTTCTACCTCTCTCCAATAAAATAACCCTCCCCGACGCCTCTGCCTTTGTCTATTTGCTCTTAGCCTCCCGGCCAAGTAAGCTGATAGGCTGTCAGGGGTCAGCTGGTTCTGAGTGACTAGCTTAATGGGCAAGGCCAGAGCGTCTGCCTGGGAGCCAATGAGCAACTGCAGCCCGGCCTGTACCCCCTTGTTGACCTCCGCTAGCCCACAGCAACGGTGACGTGCCTCTGCAAACACAGCCCGGGGTGGAAGCACCGGGGAGCTGCCAACAGAGGTCCCCCACACACATATTGATGTACAACCAGTCACGTGCACAATCACACACACACACACACACACACACACACACACACACACACACACACACACACACACACACACACACACACACACACACACACACACACACACACACACACACACACACACACACACACACACACACTATGAGATTATACATCTGCCTGCCAAGTGAAGATCCCTCACATCTTTGCCACCTTTTCATTTTCCTTTTTCTCCTGTGTCTTTATCCCTCTCTTTCTTTCATTCCCTCTGTCTTTTTTCTTTCTCTGCCCATCGCCCCCTCATCCTAACTCTGTCTTTGTGAAATACAGTTCCTGACATCAAAGTGGCAGAATATTAATCCGACCAGAAGTATCTGCTTCGAATGTGGGGATCAAGAACCAGGTCGTGGATAGGTGGAGGAAGGGGCGGGAGGGTGGGGGTGACAGATAGAAAGACAGAAACAGGGAAAATGGATGGGGGATGTAAAGTAGCACATATTGAGCCTGAGTGGGAAGCACCTACACAACAATTACGGTTCACTAATCTCCGAGCATAATACAGGTCTCATACACTATGTGGCTTTCTGCCTCGCAATTAGCATAATCGTACATCATACCTCCATACTAATGTGTTGAACACATGATTTCTGAAATAATGGACCGAATGCTCCGAACAGACAAAGTGTGGACATGAAAAGGACGGAACAACAATGAGTTGTCTGATTGCATCTTGTTTCCAAAAGGCCTCAATATTATGAAACGTTGTCCTGAGTAAAAAAGGAAACAACAACTTTATTCAGTCGCGTTGTGATAAAAGCTCACAATGACGCCATCCCATAGTGGAGCCTCATGGATTGTGATATAGATTCCCGGCAGCTTTAATGTTCAATCGATGCAGTTTTCTTTTACTTGGTCAAATTTTTCTCTCTGCTCTCTCCTCCCTTTTCTCTCTCATTACAAAGTACAGGTCAATTATTCCACAAAAGGAGAAACGAGCGCATTAGGTTCACAGCAAGGCAATTAAATTGTTTTTGACAGAGGAGTCATCCCCAAGTTATGTGCGATAACGAGTCGCAGACAGGTAACGAGGCTGGTGACACACGTGTGTCTATACAATCACACACAACAAAGTATAGTGTGCTTTAAATGGCTACGATAGACGTTGCCAGGCATTCTATATGTAAGGCGTGGGTGTTATTGAGCGCAGGGACATATGGGATGGCACAACGGCTCCATTCAAAGAAAATTGTTTTCAATGCAGCGCCATATGCTATTCGTAAGTGGCTGATGCTTTCTTTTTTTTTTTTTACAAGCCACTCCTGAGGTAATAAGCAAATCGCTCAGTACGGCCACATTTTCACCAGCATTCCCATCCATTTATGATTTGCATGAGTTGTCAGTTAGCGCTGACGTTCATTAAACCAAACATCAAGTAATACCACACTTAACCCCGGGGAAAACACATGGCTGGCCAGAGTGTAGACAAAGGCATTACAGTGAGTGTCAGAACATCTGTACCTCCCACTTTCTCTCGTCAGGACTGACCTTGTGTAAATACTGGAGGAACGGGTAATGCTCCTCAGATGTGGTCTAATTGCAGTGAGCGTGTGTGTCTGTGTGTGTGTGTGTGTGTGCGATCCCTGTTTAAGTGCATGCGGTGAGTCGTGCACCAACATGCGCTAATCTGTACAAACCAGCCAGGAGGGGATGAGGGATGAGGAGATGGGGAATAAAACATTTTTGTTTTCATTTTATTTCAATTACTAATGGCAATGCAAAAATATTTTTAATCAGAATTATAATTTACTCAAACTGCCTCCACAGTTTGCAGGGGTCAGTGCAAACATTCTTTCATTAAAACATTATAAAGCATTTTTTATATTTTATTACATGGCCGGATGTCTTCATACTGATGGAATCCAAGAATGTATTTGGAGCAATAGGAAATAAATGATTTTTAATTAAAAATATCTTTGTGGTTTATTTTACATTGAGATTATTGACACAGGTTCATCTGATTCGGGTAGTCAGTAACTTCCACATTAAACCTTTTGAACAAATTTTAGAAAGTTTAAAGTTCCTGCACTATTGTCAATAATCAGGTCCTGGTTATCTGAATTCTCATAAACCGAGCATGGTTTATTCAAAAACTCACACTGTGCACTAACACACACACACACGCACACACACGCGCACACGCGCACACACACACACACACACACACACACACACACACACACACACTTCAAAAAGCAGCCAACTCATGGAACCATTATCCTGTGGCTCATTTTTCAATATTCATCCAAAATAAAAGTCATTCATACGTGTGTGTGTGTCATGTCTTTTTCTCATTTCTTCTAAATCTTCTCACACTATACAGTTGAACCATGTAACTTTTTACCTCCATGAAAATCCCTCCCTCCTCCCTCATGTCCACACAAGCACAATTAATAAAACAAACACGGCTCACTGAGTCAGAGGGAAGCTAAACAAAATTAGCTGTTTTTGTTGGAATTGCGCTGCACGAGATTAGTTGGATCCGTAATAAGTTTGCACACCGTGGTGCCAGTGAAGCTGCGATGCATTAAAACCTAAACCCAAAACCCAAAAGCACAAATAAATCCCCCTCGTAAGGTAAATAAACAAGTAGGATAGAACGGACCAAACTAAATATTCAACTGGGTAAATAATGCTCGAGCAGTGCTTCGTTAAAATTTACAAAAATTGTAAATCATGTGTTTTCTATTACAGATGTGATCTGCTACCATGGGCTCTATTTTGCTGTATTTGTTTAGTGGAGATCATGCCTGCTTTGGCATCAATATGCTGTGTCTGTGTTTACGTATCATATTGTGTTTGCATACTGAAGATGTTTCCCATCTGCTCATGACAAAAAACGTTGCTCAGATCCATATCAGACCTTAAAAGGAAAAAAGAAGAAATGATAATATCACAAACATTAAACCACTGCACGCAAAAAAATACACAAAAGAAAAGGAATGGATTGTGACCAGATGGGGTCAAGAAGCATCGGCAGGCACCTCGGCCGCTCAAAACGGAGACAAATCTAGAATCGAATACACTCTGCTCTCAGTTGGATGACGACACCGATTTTGTTGGGATTTTGTATCCAGGCAAAACTCTGTCGGTCATAAAAAGAGAGCAAGTGATTTGTCCCTTTTACCCTTCTCAGGGTACAAAGAAGGCAATGACATAAACAATAGAAAGGATAAAGGACAACACTTTGGGGTTTGTAGCACAGTTTATGGCATGTCAGAAACAGAGGAGGGTGTACTCCGTGGTTTGTATACATGAGTATCTCATAACGCAGCTCTGTGCTATAAATTTCAGCTAGAGAAAAGTTATGAACCGGGCTCATGAGTGCGTGGTTAAATGTGGCCGTATCAAATGCATGGGAATACGTTCCCTACCAAGAAATGTGACACAACAGGAAATGGCTTAACAGTTTTTTTTCCCCCTCCCGGACGAGAGGGGCCAATAACTGTCACTTTGCTTTAGGCCCACGGACTCTCAGCTCCCTGTGTGTCTGGTCAGTGATTTCTAGAGGGAAACCTCTGTTTTAAAATACCATTTGGCAAGATGGATACAATCTTCCCAGACCTGGTGTCGTGTTCCGACAGCAAACAGGTCCCCTCGGAGCCCCACCCTGTGAGTGTGAGGCAGGAGGTGTGTCGAGCTGGGAGTATGAGGTGTCCTAAAAGTCGCTCTGAGTTTTTGGTGAAAGGTAAAGGGTGGGTTAGGTTTGTGGGGGTCGTGTCCCTCGACTCTTTCTGGCCCTCTTTACTGGTTTTGGCACACAGGCTTTATGCTGTACACTTAATATTTATTGGAATTTACACTAAGAACTGACCCAGACTGAATGTCAGCACTGGGAAACGGAATACTGTTCCCCAGCGCTTTCACCACAACTCTCCCCACTGTTTATACAGTGAAATTCATATATGCATATGGCATATGACGACACATTGTGGAAATAGAATAGTGACAAAAAAAGTCACTAATATAAAAACACAAAAATAATATACTTAAAAAATTAAATAAAGCTAATTCCACTGGACAAAAGAAAGCAAATAAAAAAATCCCAGCACATACATGTAGAATGTTAAATGAGGAATTTATTTTTGGTTTGTTGCACTGGCCATATTCAGATATCTCAAAATCTTCCTCATTTTATTTCCATCACTGTCATTCAGCTCATGTATAAACGTGTGAAAAAGCAATGATATGAAAAAGCAAAGTGAAGGGAAAAACAAACACTGTGGCCGAGACGCAGGCGGAAGCCAGTAAAGCCTGGTGACCAGGGTCAACTCTCTCAGATACACATCACTAAGAGGAGCTATAAAAGTTCAAGAGGAGGTGTCTGTCGATCCAGAGAAAATAAACCCAAGCCTGACTATACAAGGACATCAGCACAGAACACACAAGAGGCCCGGGCCTGAGTAACAACAACAAGCAACAAGGACAAAATCTACATCCATCATTCAGGGGCAGATACAGTACGTTGTACATGGACGAACACACTTTGTCCACATAGGTTTTCGTCCGCTCCTCTTTTTCGGGCGTGCACGCACACACTCACGCTCACATAAAAAAAATCTTTCACTCACTCTCAGATAGTGGAGGAAGGATGTTTGCGCTGGGATTTCAGGGCAGGAGGTATCCAGATCCTACAGCATGTTCCTGAGATCTGAGCCATAGTAAGAGGTTAACCAGACGTTACTCCTCTCTGGTCTGCAGGGGGAAAGATCAGTGCACTTCATACATACACTGAAAAAGACCCATATACAGAGGCTCAAAAAGTGCACATACCCATGAACATTAAAAACCATGCAGCCATATCCTTATAGGAAAACCGCAGGGACTCCCCCATGCAGCCAGCATGAATAACAAACAACACAGGCTGTTTATCATCACTTATTGGTGTATGTACATGCCGGGTGTTTGCCGGAACATGATTGGTCGGTGCATTCATCAATCTGATAGTGATCAGTCCCATATAGGGGAGATTAATCATTAGCTCTGCAGGGGCAAATGCATGGCACGGCAGATAGTGATTATTGATGGGTTAATCCTAACTCCATGGCTTTGCATTCAGGCAACAGCCTCAGGGTCTATCATGCTAAAAAAAAAAAACTGTATCGCTTTCGTATTAAGGCATTAGGATATGTTGGTAATATGCAGGAGTAGTAATGCTGCAGTGGGAAAATTAGGTCCATTATGGTTAATGCACCATATTCGCGTCAATATATTAGTGCAGTTACTTGAAGCAGACCACAAATCTGCAATTTTCAATACAATATGAGGAGGATTAACAAATTTCCTGGTCCAGGGTAATATGACAGTGTCACAGATGGAAAACTAAAATCCCATCACCATCCTCTTAGTTGCTCATTTAATCTTTTCTGTCTCCACCTTTCCCTTTCTCGCTCTGTCTCTCCTGGAAGTGATGTTTTGCAGAAGTACTTTTAAAAGCCCCAGAGGGTAAATAGTGCTCGAAAAGTAAACAGAAATGAGCTGACCTTGCCAGAGTTTTGGCTCTTGACGGCAGAGCTGCTTTAAGACTTCAAGCAGCAAAGGTCACAACTATAAACACATCCATTCCAATGCCAGCAATACATACACACAGAGAGAAAGCAAACAAGTTCCTGGCAAAGGAACATAATTAATGAAAACTCCAGAGAGGGAATGAAAAAAAGAGAGAAGGATAGAGACGGTGGAAAGAAAAGACGATAAGGAGGGGGGGTGGTCCTCTCATTGGTGAGGAGTAGGACTGGTGGGAAGAGGAGGCGAAGGAGGAGATGAAGCAATAACACTGCGGAGAGGAGGGTGAAAAATTCCTCACCAGTGTATTTAAAGCCGGATGTGAGTCAACTCACCTGGCATCTGTTTTTCTTTGAGCTCAAAGGTCAAAGTTCATGGCTCTGAGGTTCTGAGCTGCAAGGCCTGCATCTAGCGCACCGAGGAACCGGATCAGCTTTAACATTATGTGGTGCAACTCTGATCATATAAGTGTTCACTGTGAGGAAGAAGTCGTTTTCAGAACAAATTATGGCCCGAATTGCTTCTACATCAGTCTGCAAATATAATTTACTCATTCTCGTCCGTGTAGCGTCTGAACAGAGATGACACGAGGAGGAAATCGCCAAGATTCATCAAAAATAATTATTCACACAGACATACTGTTCAGACTGCTTCTAACTGACCTGAACACTTGTGTGCCTTTAAATCTACTTTCAGACATGCTGTGAACTCCAGATAATCTCCTCTAACATTCTCCGGAGAGGCTGAATGGAGAGAACCCAGAGGTCCGTGTCAGTTGCTGCAGACAATACAAATAACTCTCGTGCTGTAGACATAGAAGACAACAACAAAGCTCTCAAGCTGGACAGCCACTGTCCAGCTTGAGAGCTTTTGGTGATAAAGACTGATGTCGGCGCCGATGTGCTGCAAACGAAAACCCCTGATCATTGCAGCGGAATTAATACATTGCGATCTGTGCCCCCCCAACCTGAATGCTTTGGAGATTTCTGCATTGTTGTGAACGCATCTGATTGGATAATCTCCTGCTGCGTTGTTCAAGGCAACTCCGGAGAAAGTCCCGAACCAATTGTGTGGACATTCTCAAAAGTAAATGTCTGAAAACGTCTCAAGTTTCCCCCTCATCATCTTTAGGCCTTTCCCTTCTCTATCCCCTACTGAGGAACACAAAAAGATGAGTCAGCATCTGTCCAAAGATCATCACCGACCTGAAGCACAATTTTAAACACTGGGAAAAAAATACTGACAACTATTTACTCCATCCAAGCTTGGCCAATGAATAGGGAATACTGACTAAGACAATATCTTCCGTAAATGATGTTCAGATATTCTCATCCTTTTTTTAAGAGTTAATTTTGTACACCGATATTACTATTTTTCCTTTTACAATTTCAGACGTTATAAACACTGTAACATGTAAAATAATACTGCTTTGCCATTTGACTCTTTGGCCCGGGAAGGTATTTCTTTGTTCAAAGTAGCACCTCTTCTCATTTTTGTTCCACAAGAGCGTATAGGTCACAAAGTGAGTGCAAAAGCCCGAAATGTCAGCACCTGGCAAAGTAATTGTGGAGGCAGTGACAGTGACAAACAGCCCTATCAAAACTTTGATGATATATTATGCTTCTGCGATTCTATTGGACAGTAAAATGTCATTGCACTTATAGCATTTGTCAGCCTGCGCAGTACTTGGCATCTCATCTCATAGGGAGTGGGAAACATGCAGCCGCTCCACTCTCAGATGCACCTCCACCTGCGTTCTAATCCTGGGAGAATCCTTCATTTGCAGTCCTGGATGGCCTGGTTTGGGGCGGTCTGTAGCGTGTGGTGTGTGTGTCTCCTCGGGGCAGTGTTTGTCATGTCGGAGAATCTTGTTATATACTCCATGTTCCTCAGCCCTGTGATAAGTCATCGTTATGGCTGGCCAACCTGGCAACCCTGTGATAAGGGAGCCCTGTTCAATCACAGAGCGAGCTAATATTTCAAATTCGATATTGTTTGCCTGCAGTCGAAGTTCCCTTCCTCCAGCCTATGTATGCACACACACGCACACACACACACACACATACACACACAGACACACACACACAGAGTCTTTCTCTCTATCTGTTTTTGCCTCTGCTGCTCTCCCCTTGTCTTTCTATCCGTCTCTCCGTCTGTCTCCCCCATGAGGGAGTGTGAGGATGAGTGGTGTCTGTAACCCTGTTAGAAAGGAGGAGGTAATGTTAACACAGTGCAGTGCTGCTGTCATGCCAACTATACATAATGTCCTTTACTAAGGAGTTGGAAGAGGGATTATTCACAAGAAGCGGGGGGAAAAAACCACACTGCTCAAGCTCAACTTTTTAAATGTAAACAAGGGCTAAGAAGCAAAGGTTGTTTAATTTTGAACAACACTGATATAGCAGAGAATTCAAACTAAATCTTTATTTGAAAAGTGTAAAGCAGTTAATTGCATAGAAAATTTGTTGTCAAATGTCTCAAAAAAAAGCAGTCAGGGCCTCCTTGAGTTCTCTGTAGTTGAGCAGCTCCCCCCCTCTAAACTTCGAGGATATTGGAAGCCTGCTCCAAGCCCTTGTGTAAACACACACCGGCCCTCGTCTGCGTATTGGTGTTGAGGATCCTCCTCAAGCAGCCCACCGACAACCACGGGCTTCAGGTGGGGTCCGACCACATCCGCTAGGAGAGAGAGAGGGACCTCGAGCATCATCCCATCAATACGGTGTCCTCTAAACTTCTGGTGAGCTCGCTCCCTCTCTCTCACTCTCTCTCATAAAAAAATAAATAAAACTGAGAAAAAGCTGATGGGTTTGGTTTGGGAAGGCAATGGCTCCTGCGGCTGTGTTTATACAGCATTAAGAGAAGGCAGTTTAGCAGGTGCATGGTGCTGTAAGTACAACCGCAATCCACCGCTAAGAGGATTAAAAGCTGGGATGATATCTTTCTAGTAAATAACGTTTCTCTGGAAAGAAAATACAGCAATAATGGAGCTCTCTTCTCATTCCCCTGGCTTCATCCTCTTTGCATTGGAAGACAAAAACTAAGCGAGAGGGAGGAAGAGAATGAGTTTATATGGACTGGAAAAAAAAAACAGGTGTTAAGCCTCTCCAAACTGGCCTGTGTAATGGGGTTCTGTTTGGAGGGTGTGGAGCCAGCGGATAAACAGCACGCTGGTCGATATATTTGCCTCCTTCTACTCTATAATCCCAACAGCATTACCAAAAGAGTTCGCATAATAAGCATCAGAAGCGTCTCGAACATATACTAACTTCTCTCACCGAGCCCCATTCAGGGACAAGCTAAGCTCCCGCGCTATATCGCTTTCCAAACTGGCAGGGATAGGCTACTCATAGCTAAGTAAATGGAGATGAATCATTGAGAGCTGAATTTCCATCATCTGAATGGGCCGCGAGAATCTCCACAGGAGCCTCCCTGTGCTGACAAGTGTTTGCCAGTGCCACAGAAATGCTTTTATTTATCCCCATTTCAGCTGCTGCCTTAACTTGTGTGGTGTTACAGCTGTCCGGTCACAGAAAAGTGATCTCAGACTGGGTCAATGGAGAGGTTATCTACCTCTCACAGCAGGACTGAGGCAGCTACTATCTCAGCAGCAGAGCACCTGGCCTGAGTCGAACACGTATTCAGCCTGAACCGTGATCCTTCTTGGATCTCTGTCCCCTTTTCTCTTCCCTTTTAATTTCTCTTATCCCCCAGGGCAGTGCTCTATGACTACCTGGGGGTTCCTCTACTCTTTCCCACTCATAAAGAGAGAAGTACTGGGTGTTTACACCTGCTAGGCCCCACTGAAAGCCTGTGGGTGGAGTAAGTGACCTGCCCACTCTCTCCACCCCGCTCCTCCCTCTCCTAAAGGAAACAATCAGCCTGTTACGAAAGCATCAATGGCTCGCCCAGCTGGAGTTTCCCTCTGGTTATTGAGTGCAGACCGGACGCCACTGTGCGTTTGTGTGCGGCCGTGCGCGTGAATGTGCGCGACCAGTGTTGTGATGAGCACCGTTCAAAACACACTCCAGGGCCCAAGTGGATGGGTGGGGCAGTGGACTCTTTTCCACCTCATATCACACAATGCAGGCAATTCTGCTGCCTGCTGAAGTGGAGAGAGGAGGGTAAAGTCCTGGCCTCGAGTGGGTATGAACCCCTAGATCAGTGACCTGGCGGGACAATGGGCCCCTCTCACAGGCAGACCCCTTCACTAACCCTCCAACACAACTAAGTTAATCCCCTGAGCCGACAGTCTTACCATTAATGCTGAAGCACTGAGTTAGCCTAATTACGTACAAAGAAAAAGGCATGTTTCAAGTGGCAGGCAACCAGAGGCAGCGCAATGCTTAAGTGCAATGTTGTTACTGCTGTGATTTGTAATTGCAAAGTTACTCAACAGAGAAGTTCCTCATGGGAAAAACATGCAAACCATTCTCAAACAAGGGCCACTGTTGTGCGCCTGCCATCCAATAAGAAACGAGGGGCTTTCAGAAAGGAACACCTGGTGTAAAATACACCTGGGGGCATTTACACAAATAATATCCACACATTTTACTTTTAGATTGGGCTAAAAACCTAAATGTGAATATAGAACCATCATGTTAATAATAATTTATTGTAATTTTTAAAGAAGTCTGAATTGAAATATATTTAAAATCCGAAAAATATTTAGTTGCCGTCTAAATATAAACAGGGATTTCCGTTTGTTACATGTGCCACTGTGGGCTCATATGTGACAGTAACATGAACAACGCTGCACTCCACAATATAATTCCCTCATAAGTGTGGCTGCAGTGCTTTATCACAAATACAGAAACAGAACCCAAAGAAAGAGAAAGTGCAGGGAAAAACATTACAGTTAGAAAAGCAATAATCTTATCAAATCCATGGAGGGCCATTACAAGGCGTCAGAACCTCTGCCAGCAGGGATACACTGTAGTTTGTACCAAGAGATCAGAACTCTTCTTCTCTAGCCAAAGGGAAATATTCAGAACAGTGCTACTGGGTTTATTTTTATTTTTAAATTCTAGCAGAGCCTCAAATTACTGAAGAAATGTCCTGAAACCCAAGAGTGGTCTGAACTTAGTCTGCAAGGAAATGATCACAATGAAAAATTGGTACCCTCCAGCATAGCGCCTCCTGCTTCCAAAAACAACTGTGTCACATTCCTATCGTGTTTTCTTTCTCACCTTCACACCAGATACCACATTCAGACCGTCAGTAAAACAATGAATAAATGAATAATACCTCAGATGCCTTCTGCATCTGAGGCAGAACCACGTCTTCTCTGTATAAATGTACGACTCATAATTGATTTCACAAATTTACGAGTTTTACAAATTTTTTAAGATAAAATAGCACAAATGAGTGGGTGGCCTGAATTTTGAAGTGACATGATTCAGATTTGATTACACAAAATTCTTAAAGCCTAAATATGAATCCATGGGTGATCAGAGAGTAAAACTTTGCCCGTCCTTGTTGTCATTGATCACTTATTCTTCCCCATGGAGGTAGGTGCTTATTTGAGATTAGTCTTGTGAAACAGCACAACAAAGTGCACCCTTTTCCCCCTCTCTTCTGCTCTTAGCCCTCCTCCCTCCGTCTCCTTTACCTTTCAGGCTGACACCGTGCAGCTCTTTATACCGCAGGTTTGAAAGGTTCTCTTCCCTCTGAATACAAAACACTGCTGCCTCTTGAACTTTTGATGGTGGCTGAAAAGCAAAAGAAAATCAGAAACACCTCTCTATAAAGACATCAGAGGCAGGGTTCAGGTGTAGTTCACCTGAACTCCTTCCATATTCAAAGGGGTTTGCTTCTTCTCTTTCTCCCTGCAGCTAGCTTTGCCTGTTTAGCTATGGCTACTGAGGAGAAAAAGCCCTACTCAAAGGTGGAACTCAAAAACACAGGACAGATCTGTTCAAGGCTGCCTGGAAGTTGGGTAGCAAAGGGGGCTTAAGCTGGACGAGCTCGCCAAAGGCCATAAGTCTCCGCGTCCCTGGTGAAATCGAATTAATCAGCACCTTGTCCCCTTTCGTACTTAACTACAGCTATAAGAGGATGCAAGATAAAAGTAACACGTACGGACTCTATGGACGGAGTCTTGCCATTCATCAGCGCCGATTCAGAGGCCGAGAAGCAAAAGGCTACAAGGACAGGATAGTGTTCAAGGGTCTCAGGATAAGCCATTGATTACTGTTTCCCACGTACTTTAATCAGCCTGCACTGACACTCAACCACTGCCAGAGAAGGACACCCCATTGTCTTGGAGATAGAAAACACAGAGTTTAGGGGGTCCATATGCCACACTAATTGTTTATTGACTGTTCACAGCGAGGAGGAAGATAATTAGGGTCATTAACTAGTGTAACTAAGCAGACACAAGTTGTCAATTCTAGATCCCACCAGGCTCGTTCTCTCTATTGTAACAAGCTGTGTAGGATAACCGGTGGCTTTCCATGGGAAAACAGCTGGAGAAAGCGTGGAAACACTCCTTCTCTGTTTTTATTATTCCTCCGCCCTCCTCTGTTCTTCTTCCTCCTCCCCTTCATTCCGTGTTTTGTTTATTTTTCCTCCTACGGAGTGGGTTATATGCATCCCCTCATCGGCCATCATGCATTTTTTACTCCCCTTTTTTGTGCCTCTGTTGTACTTCAGATGTTGACGTGGAGACAAACATGCTCACACACAAACACAACACAAGTTCCGTGTGAAATGTGAGGAACATGACACAAAGTGCTACGTCCACACTGGTATGTTGATATGGCTCCAGGGGTTAGGGAATAAAACTGATTTGCCATGAAAACTCCACGCAATTAAACTTCTCTCATTCTCACCCCGTTCAGGGGTTTATGTAACAATATGTAAATGCTCTGCAAACGAGGTTACTGTGAATTTGGAGGGAAGAGAAAACTTTGTCATCCTCATGATCACAGCAGCCTTGGACAAACTCTTTCTCCTCTGAGTTTGGTCGTGTCTCCGAATCCCAGGACAGGCCGCTCTGACGCCTCGATAACCTTGAGTTATGGGAGGTCAAGGCACTCATGAAATATTAAGGGAGATGTTGTGTTTTAACAGAACCTTGATTTCCGTTCTCTAGGTCTTTGCGTTGTTAAATTTTTAGCAAATGAATTATTTTTAAAGCCGAGGTTGTCAAGCTAGTGTTTAACAAATAATCAGTAATGTCTTTTATTTAGTACCGACACAAGGACTTAGCAAACGTGGTAAAATTCCACTATATAACATAGAATTAATAAAAACACGTAGAAATACATTTTTTTGACAAGCTCTGGTTCCTTTTGGAGGAGGCTTGATGCAAGATGATGCAAATCAACATGGAAAGTGGTTTTCCAAGTTCAGTGACAAGAACTTCCAACTTCAAAAGATCATGAGGAATAGTCCCGGAGGCACACATTTTTTAATAAAACACAGAGTGTGTGTGGATTTTCGCTGGAGGAATCCGTATTAAGCGGGTGTCGAGGAGGTGTTGAAAGGGTCTGAGGCGAACGGGCCCGCGTGAGGACGCCTGTGGGGTCCTGAGGCTCCAGAGCATGTGGGCAAAACCATCAGTTACTCCCAGATTTTATCAGGTCACCACAGCAGCTATGTCTGGACTCCCCTGGGACGCACAAACGCACAGCTGGGGAAGGCATTAGGGAACAGAATATGAGCCACGACCAGGAGGAATGGGCTACGGGGGATTTTCTCCTTCGTGTCAAGTGTGTGCTAGTGAGACTAAATATGGGGGATGAGTGAGTGAGAGAACATAAGTAGAGAAGAGTGGAGTGGAGTTTGTGTGTACATGTGCATGTGTGAGTGTGTGCTGCTCCAGCCTCGTCTGTAAATGTATCTCTGCACACAGGTTCGACCTCCTTCATTCTGCGCCATGTAACATTAGCAGGTGGGGAAACAATTCTGGGAATTTTGGATGAAAAAGAAGCAAACCTAATGGAGAAAGGGGGTCTGCAACTGCAGGGACAGGACTTTTAGCCTCGATGACACGACAGAAGAAAATCCGACCAAAAATGAAAAAAACATACAAAAATAAACTTTGCTACTAGCCGTAACCCCCCCATACCTTCGTCCATGTGTTGGGAAGCTGTGAGACTCGAATTTGCATAACAGCAAAAGGCAATCAATGGAAGAGGGGCCCTTTGTTAGGAACTGTCAACGGGGCAGGGGCCGCAAGCCCGGAGCCCCCGTGTCAAAAGTGCTTAGTTGGGGTGCCACTCGGACATGACAGGGCCTCAAGGACAGGGCCGAGGGTTAAACTGCTAACAACATTAAATGTCACCCTCGCCCTACTTAACTATGAAGGAAATGCAAAGTGGCTTACATCAAGCACGTTCACCAAACACAGGTGATATATTACACTTCCTAACTCAACGCCCCCAAAACTCCATTCTGAATTCATTTCCTGTTATGGTTCTGATCGATTAACTCTGGATCCAAACTATTAAAACGGTCTTTTCATCAGAAAACAAGCTGCACAGTCACTAAATATGTTGATTCCATGATATTTTGGAAGCTTGTGTGTGTTGAACTCGTGTGCTACCTAGACAGATCCAGCCTCATGTATCGGCGAGGCCCCTGACAAAATGTGGATGTTTACTATCAGCGTGTCTCCCTGTTCTCTGTTTCTTCCCTTTCCTAGTTCTTAAATAATGCTTCTGATTCAAAGTTGGCCTTTTCATCCATTATGGATCAATACCATATTTGATTTTGTTTGTTCTGTGCCAAGTGTCAACGTGCACAAGTCAAAGGGAAGCAGCCCTTTGTTTCATCCCGTTAATAAACACTGAAGCATTTAATATTTCATCTCCTCCACCGAGGGGCCTCTGAGACGTCACTGTGTTTAACACCCGGTGTCTGCAAAACCACCGACACTTTCTCTCTCTTTCCCTTTTCTGTCTCCCCCTTTCCCCTTTCTGTCTTATGGGTTTGTTTGCAGCCCAGACGTCTGCACAGGACTATGTTCTGTAACTTATTTAACAAGGGTTCATTCTCTTGAAAGCAGCTCTACCCGCAGGACCGACCAAGGCTTTGACTCAACTTTGTGTACGTCTATTAATAAATTAACTATTCTGTCACAATCTGAAGGAAAGATTCAATTATTCACAAATTGCGATGCATAATTCCATCAACCATGTTTTAAGCAGGGCTATGAATAATTTTTGCCATTTTCCTTTGGATAATTAAAGCAGTAAATCTCTTTGTGAGGCACGTAACGGCCTTTACTGACTCCATGGTTCATGTTACAACGGAAAAGAAAACAATACACATTTTCTGTTATGGCGAAGCCGGCATTAATCAGGAGCTTCAGGTATGAATATGCATGCAACGATTTAGTTAACATCTCTTATCGGAATATAAATCACTCAGTTATTGGCAATCTTTCAGGTGTGGAGGATGGGAACGGGCGGGTGAGAAAATGGGGGTTAAGGGAAGAAGTAGAAACATATTGAAAGGCTAAAGACTGAGGAGAGATGTTGGAGAGGGTGGGTGTGAGAGATTTGGAGAGACAAAGGATGTTGAGTTTGTGTGTCTGTGTGTGTGTATGTTATTGTGTGTGTGTGTGTGTGCGCGCGATGATGTGCACATGCTAGATAGTGATACCGATAGGGAGATCAGTTTACCACAGCAAGTGTGTCCTCTGGCTCTTTTTCACTCGATTTGGGGATACCACATTAATTTGGGGAAACATGCATCTCTCTCTCTCTCTCTCTCTCTCTCTCTCTCTCTCTGCCTCTCTCTTTCTCACACGTCTTCATTCGGTCCCTCCAGATGAAGACTCAGTGTGCTCACAGCTCCTCTGCCATATGTCTCTGCTGAGACAAAAGTGCCTCTCAGGGTTTTTCTCACAGTATTTTTCTCCAGTCACACGGTTTGCCCCTGGTCGCTGCACTAACCCAATTAACAGGCAGCCCGTGGCTCCCCCTGGTCAGCTAAAGACACCCCCCTCACCCCCTCCTCTTCTCACACACACACACACACACACACACACACACACACACACACACACACACACACACACACACACACACACACACACACACACACACACACACACACACACACACACACACACACACACACACACACACACACAAACACACATGCACCCCAGCCACACAAAAGCCGCTCACTGAGCTCTATTGCGCCCCTGCTGACCTTCCTGAACCTTACAAAGATAACAGCTGCTCACCATCCACTTACATTGATATGAACAATGACAACAATGGTCCCAGTTAAACAATAGTAAACGATAACTGGGTGATAAAGGTATTTGTAGGTACACACTGTGACCCGGCTGGTAAAAACAAAAAAAGGAAATCCATCCGACACTGGGGTTAGTTAGGTCCTGTAAATTCTACAGAATTCTGAATAAAATAAATAATTCAAAATATTTTACTAAACATTACATTGTGCCTAGAGGGACATTTTTGTTTGTGTCCATGAATCTTTGTTAAGAGCCTGAAAGAAAATCCTGTCATAGGTCAGGAATGATCACAGCCCCCTAGTGTCCCGAAAGTCAAACAACCAGGCAACGTGTGACCAACACATCCTGATGACGCAATTGACCAGTAAAGAGAGAGAGATAGGGAGAGAGAGCAAGAACTGAATTGAACTGAGAGAGAAAGCGAGAGAGAGCACGGATGAGCGAGAACGAGAGAGAGAGAATGAGCAAGAGACTGAGAAAACAGGATGACTTCTAAGACCACAAACACATCAATCAACCCACTGCCCATCCTCCCTCCTTCTCTCCCTCTACCACTCTCCCGCTCAGGTCCTCTATCTCTCTATGTCTCACACAGACACATAGACACACACACACACACACACACATGCAAAAACAGACACAAACACACATTTCCACTTCGGCTGTCTCAATTAACCCATGGTTAATCTTGGACCTCCCGTAGCAACTTCTAAAAGGGATCCGGGTAGAACGGGAGATGGTATCTGCCAGGAAGATTACAGTGCGACAGGCAGATCAAAGAGGGCCGGACTTTGGGCCCCAGCGATTAGCGGTAATTAAATAAAGTATGTCTGTTTAAACTTCATTAGCAGCTGGGCGTTTGCTCCACCAGAGTGGGCACAACTCAACCATCCTTAATTAAAAGATAATCCACAGGATCGCCCCCTAATCTCCTTCCAAAATATGCTCTCCTCTCCCCCATGACGGAGGTTTTCAGTCCGCTGCTACTACAGAGCAGGCCGGTGGGTGGAGGTGAGCACCAGAGCCGCCAACCGTCTGAACTGCAGCCAGGCGAGTGGGTTCCTGCGCTTTCCTCCCTCCCCTCTCCCAACCCCCCGACCTGGAGAGGAGTAGAGAGGGAGAAACCTGCCCCCGATAACATCAATTTAGCATGCTATTATCTCCAATGGTGGAAAACTACACTCCGGCAAAGTCTGACATAAATCTTGGAGAGCTGGGGGGACATTGAATATGCATGAGCTGAAACAGATATGACACTGCTGGCACATTAATATTCTTGTCACTGGAGGTTTTCAAACTTTCAAGTCGATGACTTGAGCGAATCCAGTCTGGAGTTTCCATAAAACAGGGCAAAAGAATATTATACATAATTAAAGACCTACAAGCTTCTGAACTCTGAGGGCGAAAAAGGAGAAGAGGAGAGAAAGAGAAATGTGTTGCTGTAGATTCCATAGAATTTAGATGAATCCACAGTTTGAATAAGGGCGAAGGGATACAAATGTATAGATCAATCAAATTCTCTATCAGTGACAGTTTCTTGATATTCGGGGCAAAGGAGCACATGCTTGACGTTTAAGTATTTCGTAAAAAACGATACCATGTGCGTGGGAGAGCTCAACGTGTCGCCGCAGCAGAGTGAAAAAGACGAGCTATTTAAAAAAACTGGGCACACATACAGTTTAGTTGTCAAAGTCACTCACTCACATGCAAGTGGAGGGAGCGAGGAGGAGTGATGGTTAGATTGCAGCTTTGTTCGGCAAATGAGAGGATATTGATCTGAAAGTTGTGATAATTACATGGTCATGGCTTTCGGGCAAGAAATCTGCAAAGCCCTTATTTACGTCACTCACAAAGTGCAAATTATCACTTGGACCTTCCGTGGCCCGGTTTTTCCTCTCCATGTTTGGTTTCCCTCGCCCGCCTCCGAGTACCAATGTCACATGCCCTTTCCATCAAACTCTCCTTCACTCTGTAATCAAGGGTCATCTTGGAATCATTTCATTTCTTAATCTTGCATTCGGAGGGATTAGTTGTTCCCGCTCTCTGTTTATATTTACGTCTATAAATTATTGGGCCCCCGAGCAATCCAAAACAAACTGGCCGCCCTGTGTTTCCCCTTGTTGCTCTTTCCCAAACTGTTTACTCACCCCCTGTCACTCTCCCGCCTCCCAGCCGCCCCACACAACACCACATATAAAGCACAAAATTACACAAACACACACGGATACGTACGCGCACACCAGCTGCCCCTGAGCCCTAGTTGTCCCAGATTACCTTTGGTTCACTTAGAGGAAAGACACACAGTGTGACTCATCTCCACCAAAAAGGCTTTATTAAAGTCAGATGTGCGACCGCGTTCCAAACAACATGCTCTTATCCTCCTTTCGCTCTGGTTCAACCGCGGAATACAAAAAGGATCCACTCAAACACTATGGTATCTTCAGACTGATCAGACATGCTCTGAGGTTTGACCCAAACTGTGTGAACACTGAGCTTTCCAACAGGAGGATGGAGAGATGGATAGAGAGATAGATGGCCCACTGATCCTCCTCTGGTTTACTGACCAAGGAAAAGGCCGCAGGGCCCGGTGGTGCAGCAGTGATCCAGACCACAGTCTGTCTGGCTTCCCAGACGTTCCGAGTGAGATGAGAAAGAGCAACAAGCACAGGCTCTGTCTATGAAGAAATATGTAATATACAGCAGAGATTACACAAAACCGTGTAGAGTATATTTAAATAATGTACAGTATATTTAAGAATGAATCAGGCTCCAGCTCAGGGCAGATTGAACATACACAAGTTGACATTGTGACAGGGAGTTGTGGTCACAATGGTTAGGGCACAGGGTTGTCTGAGGACCTGCCGGAGACAGTCCAGAAAGAACATTCCTCAAACTCACTTAGAGGGAAAGAAAAAAGACACTGTGGCAATTCTCACTGTAAATACCATACACGCACACACACAAAAAACACACACACACTGCAGACGGACATCGGCTACACACACTGGCTTACTGATCCATCACGTCCTGACGCCTCTTTGCATGTACGAGCTGCCATTTGGTTCATCACGTTATGTGAAATTGACTCTTTAGCAATGACCTGTCACACTAAAAGCAAACACACAAACAGGGGACACATAAATTATGGGAATTACACAATATGCATATTGCATAAATACAATGCGGTGTAAGTACGCTGACACATTAGTGTAAAAGGTGGTAGTCAATCACAGCACGCGCTGCAGAGCAGGAATACAGAATGAATATAATGGATAAGCCTGTGATGTGGAATTGAAATATAATACACTACTTTCAATTGAGTTACAAAAGAACTCACCTCTCTTTGTGCTATTAAACAGTAAATAACCCCAAGCTTTCCCAGACACACAACCTTAAACACACTGATACTGTGATCACAGCTGACAGAGCCTCAGTTAAAGAGAATTACATTTGTCACGTTTACTTCTTCAAGGATATAATATAGTGACCCCTTCATCATAGAACCGTGTTGCATCAGCAGCACATATAGTCATGAGGTTACCATGGTCACTGCAGGAGCGGTGGCAACAGCAGGAGCAGAAACAGTAGAAAAGGAGAAGTAAAAGAAAGAATGCATGTGAGGGGGAGGGGGGGGGGTGGGGGGAGAGATTACATCGGCCGCATTGTTAACAGACATATTTCATAAATTGATCCAGTTCACATAACAAAGCTGTGGAGCCGACACATAGCCTGACCTTCACCATCTCTTAAGCAGACCAACAATAAATAAATAAAACCTTGCTCTTCTGACAGCCGCTATCCGTAAACCTGAGCCAGTAACAGCCAGGCCAGACCCCCCCCCCCCCCCCCCCCCCCCCCCACACACACACCAGACACTTCCTCCCCAACACCTCACCCCTCTTTCTCGCCTCATCGTTTGTGGAGTATCTGTGCACCTTCGGGTTATTCATCATTCCCCGTAATATATCCCTCCTCTGTTCTCTTTCTCTCCTCCTCCACCTTTCTCCCTCCCTTCCTCCAACAAATTCATTTTGCCCTTGACAGGGCCCGGTCTGTGTTGTGACACTGGACACCCCGTGTGCAGCCGCTTCTGTGACACCGGGCGACAGGCATTTAAAGCCTGCCCATTCCCAACTGGACAAAGTTTGAGATATAGTGGACCCCGGCCTAGCAGAGAGGGAGGGAGAGAGGAGCGGGGACAGTGGTGCAGGGAGGGGGGAGAGGGGAGTCGAGAGGTGTGCAAGGACAGCTCAGCCTTGTCACGCCATTACAACCGGCTGTGGTTATATCGCCGTCTCCCTCCTGAAGGTGTTTTTCAGCTCCAGCTGATAAAAAGCCCCTGGGCAAGGTGCTTAGGTCAGGTCTTTAAACACAAGGGGGAATCTATCCCGCCTCTCGGGCTCTCCCTGGCTGATGCCACCGCTCTCATTTCCCCACTCGTTGCCTTAATTTGACGGCGAGGCCAGATCCTGTTGGTGTCAGCGAGCTCGGTGAATGGGCAAAATGTCACGGAGTCACAATGGCGCAAGGAATTGTCAAGCACCTTGTATCGTACATGGCAGCTGCACAGCAAGATAATAGATTAATTTCATGAGTGTCTGAGCCCTACAGGACAATATTGCTTTCTCTTCCACCCATCCCATTCTCGGCGGATTGTCGTCTCACACTGATACACACATTTACCGTGCATGCTGTACACTCATTCTCCTGTAGATACACACGTCGTATTCACCCCCCTTTTTCCGTCTGAATTTATTTAGTGACATACATTTGTCACTTTTTACAAAGAAGAGGTTAGAGTGTGCTGCAGGCAGAGCAAGGCACTCAGAGGAGGAGGAGGAAAATGCTAAAACAAGTGTATGTGTTATTTTACATTATCTCTATTGCTATGTGAACCAGAACTGGATGTACAGTTAAGCACATCAAGCAATTATCACCAAAGTATCTGTTCGTCCCTTTCACCATCACAGTCCACAACAAGGTCACCTGCAGTGGATGAAGCCTTAAGAAAGAGAGACAGAGATGGGATGTAACAAAGTGCATTTACTTCATTACTGTACTTAGGTACAGTTTTTGTTTCTTTACTTATATATTTTCAGGGTGACTCCCTTTAACAACAGTACATATACCACCAATCATCTGTACTTTCTACTTCACTACATTTTTACAATGCATTGTGTTACATTGTCACTTTTTTATATTTTCAAATTGGAAAAGGGGAATTGATCGTCTGTTCATAACAAAGACAGGTTAACAGTTGACCCCGCCTCCTGCAGCAGCAGCACTCATTGGTGTAAAAACACCAGAAATGGACCAACACCAAGACGCAATGCAAGTGTCTTAAGTAGCATCACCCGCAGTGTTATTTATTTGTACATAGGTCAACTATTCCTGCTTTAAAAAGAATATTCAATTGGTTCAGTTAATGATTTAGTAGTTGACCGTTCGGAATAGTTTACACTTGGCTCTTAACTAACGTCCTGTCTCCTGCATAACTTGTGTGCAGTACAGTTTGCAGCACAACTGCAATAATGGCGACTGCTCGGGGACAACTTCTACGAGATGAGCGCTGCCTGAGGAGTTGATCAGGGCAGCCTGTGGCAAACGCAACCCCGAACAACTAGTGCAGCAAATACATACACAAGAGCACAGACACACACCTTAACACCTGTTAACGTAGTTACTTTTAATACTTTAAGCATTTTTTAAATCAAGTACTCACTTTCACATTTAAGAGAAAGTGAGTACTTTTACTTGAGTAAAATATTCGTACTCTCTCCATCTTCTGACAGCCAGGTTAAATATCCCTCTTTACCACAGAGAGCTTTATCATCAGGTAATCAGAGACGTATGAGATGATGGACCTGTAGACAGTCGCCTGTGCTTTACATGAGCATATGCTTACCAGAGCAGAGCATGTCTTCTCTGGTATGTGTGCATACGAGAGTAGACAGCAATTAGGCAGACTGACAGCCCCACTGCACTTCAATCCATGTATTTGTGAAGACATGTGAGGAGAATGTGAATACACACAAGTTACATTCAATGCAAATGGGATCTCGTCTGCAGAAACGTGGATGCATCAGTTGAATGAATTCACATGTTGTCTTTTGTTCCAGAAGGAAAAAAACACAGCATCAAATTATTTGGTCAGAACATCCTCATTTGACCTCGGAAAGCTCGCAACCAGCCAAACGTGTGTCTCTTCTTGTTGTGGAAGAAAAAACGTGGAGTCTCCGCTGTCATCTTTTATGCATCTCTTCGGGGTTGCTATGACGCTGTCCGGCCTCAATGAAGAACATCGGAACATCATGGCGTTGGAAGGATGCTGCCCAGTCAGGGCATTTTCGCGGGCACAGAGCTTTTGGCCTCGCTCCACAACCCACAGCGGCACACACTCAATCTGCACTTCAATGAAATCTTTTCATGCCATTAGAAAAGAAATGAAATCTAAAGGGCCGCTCGCTGCTTTTTTTTTTCTTCCCCTGACTGCATCACAAAAGGAGGACTGGAACAATGGAGGCATTGGGTTGTTGCGGCTCTCGATTGAGACGTACTGCTGAAACGCGCAGGATTATTATGAGGACATGCCGGCTGCGGTCCAATCTTCTCAGAATGATCCACATAGTTAGCATTACTGATCTTGGCGCTTCCTGATAGGAGTAAATGTCTGGAATTCCGGGCCGCCTACTAAGAGATGCCACGCAAGCCAGCGGATTTCAGCATCCGTGATGTCACCACGCCGCACAATGCGAGGCAGAGAAAGCATGAACAAGAGAGGCACTCTGGAGAGTTATTTAGGTTATCCATAGGAATCCTACACATGTCAGTTTCACGTAGAGAGTTAATTAAGGAAAGCATAATTAAGTAATAGAGTCCAAAAAAGGAGGAAAGGAATCTGCTTACATGTAATATCAACAGATCATAGTCTAACATACGGCATGCATGTTTTCCTACCATAAAGCACCACTATAAGTAAACTTGAATAAAGGGCTTTTCATATATAACATCACGTCTGATCTAATTTGCATAATTATCTGAGTAGATCTACTATTTCACAATAGGTGTAGACTCTTTAGAGCTAATTATTTTCTTTTGTGTGTGTGTGAAGAAGCTGAATCAAGAGAGGAACCTGAACAAGTCGGAGAGAGAGAGAGAAACTTTGGCCACACTAATCAAGCTCGCTATAACAAAGCTTGTCCTGCACAGGCCACCATAGCAGATTTATCTGGCTATAGTGCGGCCGGTCTGAATGCTAACTAAGCAACCAGACAGCCCTGCCCACATCTGAGACCGAGACGGCCCTCGTCACGTGCGGCCTGCGGCTGACTCAGTCAGAACCAGGAGAAATGAGCTAAACAAAAGTCTATTCAGGCCCGGGCCCATGTATAGACCTCCCCATCCCCCACGTAAGATGCAAAAATAAAAAAGAGGGGTAAAGAAGGGGAACAGAGTCGAGTGGGTAATGAAAAGAAATGAAGTAAACTGAGAGAGATGATTTATTGATCTCCATTGCACAAATTAAATGGGATGGTGAATGACAGCTGGCTGTCACGAGTGTCGTGTTCTTATTCTTCTTAAAGGTAGTTTTTATTCTCGACAGCCGAGTGAAGAGGTGTGTGTCTGTGTTCTTGTGTGATGTATGTGTGATTGGGGGGTTTGCTGCACTAGTTGTTCGGGGTTGCGTTTGCCACAGGGTGCCCTGATCGGCTCCTCAGGCAGCACTGATCTCGGCGCAGTGGTCCCCGAGCAGTTGCCATTATTGCTGTTGTGCTGCCGACTTAACTGCAAACTGAAAGTTTGGCAGGAGACAGCAACAGCCCTGAATGTTCACACAGACAAACTAATCAGTTGAAAACAGACTGTTCCTCCTGCTAATATCACACACCATTTTATTTGTTTCTCCCCTTACGCATAAAACGCAGTCAATCCCAGCCTCTTGCTCTGCACAGCCCCTCGTCTTATTTTCTCACTATAAACAAACTAGACTCAACTGTGCCCCCTAACTCACAGCCTTTGACATGACCCTCACCCCTGTCTCCTGGTAATGATTTTTCTCATCTAAAAGCTAGAGCAGGCAAAGAGTGAAAAAAAAGTCGGAAGCTCACTAAAGTTTTAACTAAATAAACCCTCAGTTAAGTCAGAAGAAACCAAAAAATTAAACCGTGTGTAAGTATATCGGTGGAATGTGAAACACCCTCCTCCTCTCGCTCTCCGTGTTGTCTGAGCTGCTGCGAGGTCAAACTCACAAATGAGACACCACATCCTGGACATCTATGTTTGGACTCATTTCAAGTCTCTAGTCACCTGAAGATAATGGAGCGCTGCCTCCTTCCCCTCGGCTCTCTGACAGTTATTGTTCCTCTGCAGCCCATAAATCTGCAGCGCTGGGATGTTTGCTAAAAGAGGGATCTGGGTCAAAGGTCGCTGAGCCCTGTCCTTTGGCCCCCCTCACGCCAGATGGCACCTCAAGGTTTCTCAGGCTGTCAAGAGCGCACTCTCGGACTCCCTTTCCTTCACTTCCCACCACCCCACTTCGCTCGACCCGTGTTGTCACCCCCACTCTCTCCCTCTTTCTGCTCCCCCGACAACGCCACCCATTTTGTCCTCTCGCCCGTATAGGCCCCAGACCCGCAGGACCTCACCCCTCCTCGTCACGCTCTGTGTCTGCGGAGATTCCACTTCTTTTCTGGCGACTCCAGTCCGGGGTAAACAGGAAGGGAAACCTGAGCATACACTGGGAAACGGCTCAGCCCAGCCAAATACATACAGTGGGATTTGGGGGAAGCACAGCACGAGGCGCTGCCATTATCACTCACTAATTACCGCATTTTGAAGGATTTTTCACGTTGTCTTTTTTTAACCCCTACTTCATTTCCCTTTCCTCACTCCCATTTTGTTTAGCAAATAGCTTTTTATAATCCTCATTGAGTCAATTTTCTGTGTCAAAATGAATAAATTAGCCTGCTTTATTTTGGAATAAACCATTAATACAGGAATGGCTGGTAATTAATTTCTTGTAATTGCCCCACCGGGATTGGTGTCAGTTACACCCACTCCGTGAAAATGCTGTATATTAGCTTAAACATGGCTCTTACTGCGCCTCCGTGTGATTTGGGCACTATTTTCGGTAAAAGGAGGGGTGAGGTCTGACGTCCCCTAATGGGTGAGCAAAGAGCTTTTTGATCCAGTCTGTGTCTGAGGAAGACGGGAAAAGTACATATTTACGACTGTCACTCAACTCACAGACGACCAAGTCTGGAAGTGATGTTATATATTTATTTCTCAAGACTAGCAAGCAATGTGTGTTTTTGTATGTTATCAATTCCACTTGAGCATATTAGATGTAGTTAATACTTGAACTTAAGCCTAAGCCTGAGCTTATGGCATGGCTGCTTGTAGTAATAACTCTTTGTAGGTATATAACTCCCCAAAATGCTTCTTTAGTTGTAATACCCTCACCAGGCTGTTTAACATCTCTAATTTGTCATTTCCAGAGGGACGGCCGGGAGAGCACACTGAATTGCCATCTCTGGGCTAAGCTCCTTATGTTCACTTGTACATATTGGAGGATTTGAGTGAGCGAACTCCACGGGTCCAGGTAAAGTCGTCCCACTCCACTGGCTGTGTAAACAAAGGGCATGAGGGAGCCACTGCCATGTAGCCTCACTCAGCGAGAGTCTGTGGCTCCGACTCCGTGTTATAAGACCTGGAGACAGCACATTAACATCCGTCTCCCCGGCAGCCTGATTTAGGTATCTCCTCCAACAGGTTTCACTCTGCACCCAGTGCCCCCATTCACAGGCAGAGCGCAGTTTTCCTGCGGCGTCAGGGCAAGGTGGCAGAGTGTTGGCTGGTAAGTGTGTCACCCTGGCTGAGGTTGGGGCACAGTGGCACAACGGGAGTGTTTCTATTCCCCTCCTCCATCCCCCCCCCCACCACCACTTCCCCCCTCTCTTGCTCTCTCTCTCCATCAGTACCACCACAACACACACACACACACACACACACACACACGCATGAAACCAGGGCATGCCCCCAGTGAACAGCGCAATAGACAGCTGCCACCAGTGGGCCTGGAAGGGCCTGACTTAAAAAGAAATTCTGCAAAATAGCTGTAACCCAAAAAACAGCCTCAGTGAGCTGCAAGCCTCCATCGTTGTGTCCCTATTTTCCTACTCCAGACGAAGTGATGATAACTGCAGTGAGGGAGGGCAGCGGTTATGGAGCCTTCCAAAAGACAGACAGATCCTTCCCCCAGGTCAGGAACCATGGGGAACGGGCAGGATACTGAATCATGGGGCTACTCAAGGTTCCATTGTCAGTCTTTTTTGATGTCAAAAACACACACTTTCATACACATGTTCTGTCTTTGCGCACGTACTCTGCATGCACAAGTTCCCGCAGCCACACACACACACACACATTTACGGAATAGAATTTCCAGATATCTTGGGCTGCAGTCGATTGATGTGCAGCTGATTTAGTGTAAGCTTTGCTGCGTCTGACAGGAATAGTTTTCCAATATGTAATCAAATAGACACGTTTGTTCCACTTTCACTGTACAACGCTGTGGAAATGGCTGAGGAAAGAAAACAAACAGTGGTATCCTCTGAAGGACTATACAGGGAACATGTTAAGGAAATAGACATGAGGTAATCTCCACCAGGGGAAGCAGGGTTTAGAAGGGTTCAATAAAATGCCCATGTGAAAACCAACCCATCTCTGCAAGCGTCTCTTTCTCTCTGCGACTTTGTGGGATGATTATTCACAGCTGTAAAACTAGCATATAGACATCTGCTTTCCTGTGCCGTTACAGGCAAAATGATGGAGGCCGCTCGGTAATACAGTTGAAGAAAAGGACAATGTTTCTGCCTTTAAGCCCGAGAAATATTATAAACCAGAAATCCCAAAATCCTAAGTGAAACCAGAGTTATCACAACGAGAGAAAAAAGAGGGGGTTGACTACACAGCAATTTTTGCATTCTGGAAAAAGAGAAAAACAACCGACTGAATGACTGCTTTGTTTTTCTCTCTCCCTCATGCTGATATATCGGTCACACAAAGGCTGTGCAATTTTGCTACACTGAACATTTGAGTCTCACATTTTCAATTTCTATGTGTCTACATCTTGGTAGGTGCCGTTGGAGCCAAAACTAACGAGGGGTTTCAAACCTTTACTTCCTAATGTGGCTTTGAAAACAGCCGCTGAGATTGATGAGGAGATAATCCTCGTGCCTCGTTGGAAGTCTACCCTGAAACACTTAAAGAGAGACACTCCATCAGGATTTAAACTTGAGAAATAAGGTGAGGTCTAAAGTGAATCAATACCTTGGCTGCTGAGTGGCGGCCACCTGCCAAAGAGACTGGCATATCCACTGTGTCTTCCTCTGGACATCAAGGATGAGTAGTGAGTCTCCTTTAGAGCAGAGGATTCCTCGTAGTACATGCCCTCTAAATCTGGGCCATGTTACCCTGTCTTTTTATTTTTAAGTCCTGTTACTCTTCAATCACAGGAAGAAGAAGAAAAAATCTCATCCATGACAAAAAACACACACAAGACTGTGAAATGTAAGGTTTTGGGAGGTCTCATTAATATCAGCTCCGAACGACCTCAGAACAATCTTGGGAACTCTCCCGAAAAGTCGGAGACAAATAAATCCAGCGTGGCGGAAATCGAGATAAGGAAACGTAGAGCGATAGCAGGAGCAGGAGTGTGAGATCTCCAAGCCATGTTAAGGCGGCGGGGTAGGGCACTGTCATGGCTGTGTGTCTGAGAGGGCCTCAGCCTTTGGCTCCTCGTGCATTTTAACACACCATAAATCACTCTCCCGGCCCGGCCCCGCATTACGTGAATGATATATTTTATTTACACTATAGAGGAAAACACACATGGTCTTTATTAATCATCTCCCACCTTTAATAATGAGTCAACTACCACTCATTCATCACCACCTCCAAAAGCCTCGCCTGCAGAGGAATACAGGGGGAGGGGGTGGGGGGGGGAAGAAAGGGGAAACAAACACAGTAGGCTAACAAGGTTGTTTGAGAAAGGATATGTAAAATGCTTCAGATGCGATTGTCACATTCTTATGGTATTAGGAGCCAATACTGTAATGTGAGTGTGGAGATTTTAGCCGAGGGGATTTCAGCTATTTAGTTTGTCACTCTTTGAGAGTAAAATACCTCGATGACATGAGAACTTTTCTGCTCCCTGACATGTTTATACAAGCTCGCTTCAGCACCATTACTCATTCTCACTCGTCTCTCTTAGAAGTCTCTTCTAATGATCGAGCAGAAGCATAACCACAGCCCTATGACATGGGTGTCACAGAAATCTGCTACATTTGCCAATGTGGCTGCATTACTGTCAAAGCTCATCAGACTGAGGCATTTCAAATCTCAACCCTCTCTCCGCCCCCTCACCCACCAGAAAAAGATGTGCACTAAACGATAGCCGGTTTCTCGTCTTTGTGCTTAAAATAGATGTTGCCCTGCTCTTAGAAATCCTGTCAGATATAGTGCAACGTTTTTGGATTGATTCCCCGTGTTTGAAATGATTAGGAAAGCTATCGGTTTTAGCAGTAGCGTCAGAAAGTTGTACTTTGCTATGTTTGGAGTCTTTTGGAACTAGTCCAAGTCACACAAGAGAGGGAAGGAAAGCTGTTGAACACATCTCCACTGGTCTCCACTGTGGGAAATATAATATGACACTGAGATAATAAGTGGCAGCGGAGAACTGTAACTAAATTCGTATATGAAGGAGCATAAAGGCTTTGCCATGTGAGCAGCGAGAGGAAACTCAACACAGTGGTGGAAGCTACTGGAGGATTATTGGCATGTTACATTTCTGGGAGTAAGAACTGAACCACGCATCAACTAACTTCAGTGACACAGTCAACCTGCACAAGCTCGAAGAGAAAATCACATAATAATGCACACACATTACTGTCGTGCCCATTTATAAGCATATGGTGCTTTCAGTCGTTAAGAACCGTCTCTATGGAATTCTCTACCCTCTGACCTGAGGTCTGCTCAAATTTTTTTCTTTTTTAAAAACAGATTAAAAGACATCTTCTTCCACAAGCTTTAAATTGGAGTCTGGTAGAGTATCCCTCTATTTGATTCGTTACTGGATCAATATTTTTTTCTCCTTCTTACTCTTAATTATTAGATTATTATCGGTTTATTATTCGTTGTTCTCTCTATTCTTTTCTATATACTGTTTCATACCTTAATTTTATTATGTTATTCTTAACTTTCTTATTTAGGAATATATATATGAAACATCCTCTTATTTTTACACATTTGCCTCTTGTTTATTCTTGACATGCATTTGTCAGTTATCTTTGTCAAGTAAAAACAAATTATAAAGCAAATTTCATATGATAAGGATAGACTTAATGTGCGTCAAGATAAAAGCAACAGCCTCCTGGTTTGTCAGGACCATTTTCCTACAGTGTAATACCACATTTGTAGCGATACAACAGTTTTACTGTGTATATGAGATTAATACTCATACCTGTTGTTATTTTTCTACTTTACCTTAATTTAGCAATTTCATGTAAACCCTATTGTGATAATCTGTAGCACCCTTGAAAAAATGGAAACATTATAATGTTAATTTATAGATGGTGGCTCCTGAAACGTGTAAATATAAGTAACAAATAATTGAAAACAAAGAAATAGTTGCCTTTGCTCTATTTTGCGGAGCAGTCTGTCATTCTGTAATAGTTTAGATCTCCTCAACACTCAGGCCTATGTTTGTGCTTAATGAACCAAGAAAAGGTCATTACAAAATAGCAATATCATTTCTTTGAGAGCGCTATAGCTATCATAAAGTGAGTGGGGAAAGTAATAGAAATAAGATTTAACACTGGGTCCTGCTAATGTGTGCGAAAGAGGTTAACTGCTGTGTTTAGTAACAAGCAAATGCTCCTCCTCCCATTAAAGGTGGCTGTCTCTTTTATTGTCTAGCTTTAGTGAATCGTCACAGCTTGGCACTGGCTATATAGCGTCAATAAACAACATTTTATGAAGTGGCATATCAGCAATAGCAGGTTCAGTGATTAAAGTGATTTTGTATATAGCCTCGCAATATAAAGTCACAAAATAACAAATAAATTTCGAGAAGGACACCGTTTTGGACTCTATTTACCAGGATGAAATGCCAAGTTTAATGATGTGTTGTGGTTACTGTCCTTTCTTCCTGCACGTCTGTTCTAAAAAGTTAACTACCTCAACAGACAACAGCTCTGTCCGGGTAGAAACTTATCTCCTCAGCCAAATCACAGTCTCACCTCTGAGCGCCACAGATCCAATAAATTACTGTTAACAAATTCTTGTTCTCCTCTCCCCTTCTTTTCTGTGTTCCCTGACATTTTCACTCCCCTCTACGAACCAATGATATATCGAAATCTATGATCCTATAATCCTATTAATAAAGCTCTCTTGTCCGTGTTACATTTATTTTCCCCCTAATCTCCTTCTCTTCCACTTTTCTCTGCTCTTTCTCCCTCTCTCACACTCAGCATCTCTCTGCATGTCCCTTGGCTGACCCCTGTGAACATTTTCCCCTCCCAAGGCTGAAGGGAATTCAGATTGATATCAAATATAATGCCAGTTGTGGGTTTCACACATAACAAGGCGGTAGAGGGCATGATCAAGGGGTCGCTGAGGCTGACTGACCATTAGGGCAGCCATCTTGACTTGCGTATGGGAAGTATCCCCTTTTCTGTATGGCATGCTGACATGTGCCACATGTTGCTGCATCATCATGATGACATGCAAATGCTACTAAAATATTTTAAAAAGCAAAAATTAAAAGAATATTTCATGTATTTAATTCAGTGTTGTAGCTAATTCGATTTTTAACCGGATTGTGAAAAATGGAAGGACATTTAAAAAATGCGCATAATCCTAAATAACACCATCTCTTCTCAAAGAAAGAGGAAAAATTCCTTCTCTGCTTCAACATGTGATGGGTCCTCACTTGTGTCGTGCCCCACCTTCACAAAATTTCATGGAAATCTGTTCTGTAGATTTTGAGTAATCCTTCTGACAGACAGACAAACAATCAAAACATAACCTCCTTGGCGGAGGTAAAAAATATTGCAACAATAATTTAGAGTAGAAATGAGCAGTGTTTATCTTGCTGTCTGTCTATATCTTTTCTCTGGAGCTTAAAAATGGTGGCTCCATACATGTATAATCCTGATGAAATTCCTTGTCATGCGTGTGCCCCTGTAATGGTTTTATGCTGACCACGAGCAGCACGGCTCTGCCACCCTCATGGGCCGACAAATCCAACGGGCACAGGAGATCCTCTGCAGTCAGACCTACGGCACATCCCCTTGTCAGCGTCAAATCCATCAGTTCCACAGCCAAATCCAAATGATTAAATCCCAAACTAGGAAACTCCCAAAGCCTTGCAATTCGTTCTCGCCATCCTTTCCATTCCCGCTCACTCCCGGAGTGTGCAACAGCGGGGATCTCTCCACTCCTTGGAATCCTAGTCAACATGCTTTGTACACAACATCGATTCAGTCTGTGGAGGAACCGATTACACTTGCATAAAGAAAATAGGTTGAGTCACAGATCAGCTTTAGAAACAGGAGAACAGAAAGAAAAAGTATTGACTTCTCACGAGACGGGGAGACGCTTTTACAGAGGAAAGAAGAAAAAAAATAAAGGAGAAAATGAAGAAATGAAGTTTAAATAGTCATAAAGTGAGATATGCTAAAGCAAATAAAACCGTAAGTTACAACCTATTTATCTTGTTGCGTCATAAAAGATGTTAAGGCTTTTATGAGTCAATATGTTTTCAAAGTGCAATTGTGCATGTCTTTCATTCAAATGTCAGAAGAAACAATAAAACCATCAATCACTAAATCAGTAAAACAGGCATTTCAATGTGCACGTCGTACTTACTGCTGACACAACGTTTTGTTTGATTAAAACTATCCAAATCAATCAGGTATTTATTTTTTCTCATCAAGTAAAATGAAGGGTACCAGTCCCACAGGCTACACAAACTACCGGTGTACGTGACTGAACCACGGCAATATTTATTTTCATAATTCAAAGACCAGCGGAATTACATTAATTGGAGGAAACATTCGGAGTTGTTAAACTCTCCAGCGGACCCGGGGTTGCAGATTTGTCAGCAGGCGTGCTGGACAATAAAAGTGAAGCAATGATGGAGTAAGTGAAAAGTTTAATGTGACTCTCACTTGGCTGCATAATGTGTCGTGACCGATGAAACATTTCCCAATGGTTCACACGGCTTTCTGTCAGCGCTGATGTAAAAGCCCCGGAGGCAGGGACCTGGGTCTGCCCTTTAAACTGGCGCCTCACTCTTTCAATTTGGTCTTCACCACAAAGAGAGAGAGAGAGAAGAAAAGCAAGAGACAGAGAACAAGGGGGAGTATAGAACAAATACAAAAATGTATTCCTAAGTTGAGCTGTCATGATAAATGAGGATCAAAGGGTGAAACGAGCAAAAAGTATGTTACAAGAACCCATCTCTGTAATTCAAACTTCTATAATTTATATCAGTGTGACAACACTAAGATACGTGTGGACTGCTTTACAGGAGTTTGATATACAATAATGTGAAAATACAAACATGGAACTAGATATACAGCTGAGGCAAAGCCCACAGCTTTTTTCCCCCTGTAAAACAAATTCAGATTGATGTTTTAATACGTAAAAAAGTGATTTCTTCTACTCATGAACATGAAATGAACGCTATGACCCTGACAATGTGTGACATATGTAGTCCGTATATTTCAAACTTTGTTTACGGGTTTGTCTTTATCCTCCACTTGTTCAACATGTCTCTGAATAACTGATTTTTGAGAAAATCAGTACACTGGCTCCATTGCACATAATTGACTCATTGTTATATTCATGAGAAGTGAGCAGACGTCGTCCAATTGCAGCCACAAAGGAGGATAGAGATGCTTTACATGAAAATCTAATAGGCAATTTACATTTAAATTTCCACTGTCTCTGTTACGGGTGGATTTAAAAAGAGCAAGGGCCTGCTTTTAATGCCTTCATGCTGTCTCCTTACCACCTCTTCATCTCCTCCCCTTCTACATCACCCTTTTTCCAACCCCCCGTGTCGCTCGCAAGGGCTTTCATCCTCACCTTTAAGGGTACCCAATCAACCGCGCGCTTGCCGAAGCCTCCATGGCGATCACACGGAGGCAAACGGAGCCCCAAACAAAGGCCGTTCATTAAAATATCTCCAACAGTAACCTCATGGGTTCAAACTAATACATTAGCCCCACTGCTAACACAAGGCATAGATCAAACCGCAGGTATACAACAGAGACAGGCAGTGGCTTATTCTGAAAAAGGTAACTGAGGACTCCAGCAAGGAGGCCATCAGGGCTGGCAGGGCCTCTGCGTTCAGCGGCGAGACACACCGGTCCGTTGGGTCAGAACACTAATGAAGATGTTAAAGTGGGTGGAGGAGCATCTGTTCTGAACAATGAGTGGGTGGCCAGATGTGGCTTTTGATGCTTGCCTGTGTCACAGTCCAATCAAACAACTCCCAGTCCCCTTCATTAAATATAGCTGCCTATAATAGCAGCTCACCTCAGTCTGTGGCCTTTCATATGAACACTGGGGTATTTCTCAGTGCAGGCAAATTGAAAAGGCATCGGCAGTGTGGCTGTCAGTTGTATGGAATATCAGTCATCGTAGGGATATATGATGAAGAGATGTCGAGGTGACAAAAATAGTTGCGGCAGATGACAGCGCGGCAAACTAGCTCGGCCGAATGCTGCAGTTTTAATAGCAAGTTTATATAAAAGTCGACAGAAAACTACGTCCCTTGCTGTATTCTAAACCGTTTGGAGTAAACATGAGAGCGGTGTCACGTTCACGGAGTTCAACTACGATAACCCATGTCACAATATTTGTTTTCAAAGGCAATTTCAATTCACAAATCTGCTAAGCAAATTTGCGGGCTAAGGAAAGAATGCAGTTGTCCTCTGAAAGAATGCAAATTATCAACTATTAGCAAGTCAACTAAATACAGCAATTCTTCACATATAGCCTTGGATTAATTTGTTTCCGGGGGGGGGGGGGGGGAGGAGAGTTAGTGTGCAGGGTGAAAAGCTACAGCTCCATAAAAATCCAACTTTACTGCATATAGAATTATACACCTTATGTGCGTCATAAATGGTGGGTAATTCATCCACAGGCGTAATAAACCATCGAATATGGAAGGCATATATTCTACCTAACAATATACTTCAGCAGGGAGGAAGTAAATATGGTCGTGTGATATACAAAGTACACCCATAAATTATTGGACTATTTAACGAGTTAAACATCGCATGGTGGGATGCACCGGAGCTGCCGTGCGCTGTGGTTGTCATTTGAAAGGATAATAGTGACCGTAGTGCAGCGCGATGAGCGTCTGACGTCTCGCGGACATGCTCTGCCACGGGGAGACACTGTGCACTGTATCATCCCCATCCTTAATAAAAGGCGGTGGCGTCTTCTGAGCATAAGGAAAGTTATGGAAAATATCTCTCACCCAAGGACACAGCGCCAGATGTGCTAAGACTTATGGGAGCAATCATAGGTGGCCAAGGCTCTGGTGTGGGCCTTATTAAGTTAGGCTGCAACCCAGCACCTTCAACTTATTAAGCTGTCAAGAGTTGCAATGATTAAAACCAAAGAAAGGTCAGTCGCAGACCTTCAGCATTGTGCAGGCCCTGATATTTGCTTTTAGGCCCCAGACCTAATGAAGACGTTTTACTTGATACAAGCAAGGGGGGGGGGGGGACTAAAAGAAATACTTCTTTTGTGGCACCTTTTTTCCAGCTCCCTTATTCATCCTAGATGGCTTGTAAAAGTGTCCAATACCAGTATTTGCTCTCTCGCCACAACTCCTATCTTTGTTCTCTTTTTCCTCCCTTTTCCATCCTCACAGACTCCTTTGAAATTAATTTAATCCATGACAAAGAAGCAGATAAATAGGAGGCGATAGAGGCTAAAAGAAGAGGAGAATAAGTGAGGAAATCAGAACCATGGGTACCTGCGTGCTGTTTGGCACTATCCTAGTCTCTCTATTCAGCAGTTTTGCATAATATCAGCATGTGTGGGGATCAAAGGGAGTAGGTTAATGGGAAAGGGGCTAGGGGATAATTACAGGGAGGGGACAGGTCGGGGAGCGGCGGGTCCAGGTGGGGCCAGCCCTGCTAATATGCTCCCGTTATGCTGACAGCAGGATTCCAACGTCTGCCGTCGGAGATTAAAAAAAGAAAGGAGGAAGAAGAAAAAAAAAACAATCTTGGGGAGTTTATTGAGAGCTGTCATGGACGTCCCTCAGATGCTGGGCGACGGTGGCCGCTTACAGATTTATTCTCTTGTCATAGCTGATGATGCCATGCAGGGAGCGGGAAACTGGCAGGTGCTAGGGGAAGGTATGGCGGAGGAGAGGAGAAAGCGCGTCTAGTAAAAGGGAAGGGTTCAGGGATTACAGCCTCTGGGCGGAGAATCAATCACGGTGGAGCGAGGTGGGGTGATTCGGGATGTAGTGTGTGATGGTGACGGGGATCTGGGAGGGCAATGTCTTCAGCAAGCGCCACTCAGTCACACCATTTCAATTTTAGTCCTCATGAAGAGATTCAATGTGTCACCTCTGTCATTCTCATCTCTTGCATGTCTGGATAGGTCCCCGTCTCTTCCCATGCCCAGTATACATGGGGCAACAGCTGTATCCACCTGTCCAGGTCGATATGAGTGTGACCATGCCAGCGGCCAAACTATTAGTGTAGAGACCTAATTCTGACATGCCTTTGACAACCTGTGAAATCAGTATCATTAGCAGATACTGGGATGAGGCTATAAATGATGGATAGGGGGCAGTGGGAGAGAAATAAATGAATAAAGGACGACAGGGCAGAAAAAAGTGAATCTGCTTGAGTTCAAAGCGTGCCCTTGACTTCAGAGGGGGAAAGAGAGAGGGCTGGATTGAGATAGAGAGATCTGTCTGTTTCTGGCAGCGCACGTCAGGCCAACCTGTGAGTGGCAAATTGCAAATGATGTAAAACTGAGGGGTCAGATAAAGTTCTGTTTGGCCCTGATAGGGATAGAAATCAAGGAACCATCGGGATCTAGTGCTTCTGAGCTTATCAGATATCAGCTACTTTTCCTGACTGTTGCATATTACAAAATAATTGCAAACCTGTGCATTAAGACATTTGCAACAAGTAGGAGTCATGGTGGCGAGGGAGAAACAGTCCAAAGCGTGGCTTAATTTGATAAAAGAAAACAGATGCCAGTGGCATCCTGCCTCCCATTCACTCCATTTGGGTGGTCCGCCCAGGTAGATTGAAAGGCACGTGCTTTATTTCAGGTGAGGTGAAATACTGGTTCAAATATATTTCCCTAAAATGGCAATTTAGATTTAAAGTTGAGTTTGTTAGGATCTATTTAAACCATACAAACTTTCTTGCTAGGTTTGGTAGTCTTTGGCTAGCAAGAGCAGACTATACTAAAGGCTGAGTAATCGGGTTGCACGCACGCACGCATGCACGCAAGACACGCAACACGCCCCCTTTCGTGCCCTCTGCGGGCTTGCGTGCGTCCGCCAATTTTTGTAACTACACGACAAAGCCTGCTTACTACATCCCGTCCGGTGTCTAGTTTCCGGTTTCATGCCCCACAATACGCGGAAATCACGGAAGATTTAGAAGAACGAATATGGACCAAATAGAAGAGCACTTGGCAGAAGAGATCCGAAAGTATGACCACTTGCATAACCCGTCACTGACTGGCCGATTAGTCCGCCAGAAATAGGCTATGAGGAGCCGGAGTGGCGATCTAAATAAACAGTCAACGAAGAAGAAGACGTCTCTTCTTTGTGTGTTTTGTCTTCGACAAACAACGTTACTCCGCCTAGTGTTCTGGCGGTGAATTGCGTTGCAACACGCGCAACACGTTAGAGAAGCATAAACCAAAACGAGTCCGTCGATTTAACTGCGTGGCCTTCCGCGGTTGCAGGACTATAATTCGGCCTTGAATGCTCTCTGTTTGAGATGATGACTTTTCAGTGACTCGCTCGCAAACAACTTGCTGTCGTCTCTGCTTCAGGGCGCATGTCACTCAGACTTAAGACACTGGTAATGTGCAGTGAGAGTACAGGCAGAGTTCACACAGGCAGACGGGTCAGTAGTGACATACAGGTACGACAGACAATCGTTTCATTTGGTCACGTTAATTATAGTCATTTAAGGACAAGATGCAGGCTTTCTTTTCCGATTTTCAGAAAGTTTCACACTTCCCAACTTTTCCTCCATTAATAACTGTGAGAACATTTCAAGGACAATCTAATGACACGAGGCTACCAGCAGAGCCACAGGTCTTAGATCAGCCATTCCTACAGACACCATAACCATGGCCGTAATTACCTCAATGATAGACCTAGCCTGAGATCTGCTCCTGGGACCACCACGCTGATCTATTCCTACCATGACTGCTGGCAAAGTCTGTTTTAAACCTGCCCTCCTGTCCGGGCTGTAGCCCCCCCAACGGTTTTAGTCACATGTCAGTCAGTAAACTCATTATCATATGTCCTCTAAACTGGAGACATCGGCGTGTGATGACTGTCTCAGTCGACCTGAAGACTGGAGGCTAAATCCGAGCTGTCTGCATAAGAAAAACCTGCTCCAACCTCTTGTCTCTCCTACGCCCTCCATGGAATCCATGCCCTAAATAGTGATGTTTTACCTGGGGCCTCCCCCTCCCTCATCCACCACCACCACACCAGTCTCCCAGTAGGCAACAGAGAAAATGTTTCAAATACCTGGGTGAGGGGCGATGATGTAGACCTTGCCAATGAGGAAAACAATTCCAACTCGCGGCAGTCAAATTGAACTGACTTTAAATGCAGGCGATGAACACACACACATATACAGAGAGGAAACTTGTCGACACACTTTTAAGAGCATCCATACAAAACTGAATGTTTAGCTGTTCTTGCTTGGAGCTTACTGTATGCTGACTGTGCACTGATTCAATTCAAAGATGTCTGGCAGGGGAAAAAAAGTCGTATACAGCCTGTAGCCATCCCAACAGGAGCAGTAGGAGAATAATAATGTGCCACTGAGAGCCTCTGTAGCTTCACATATACAGGGCTGGTTAGCATTGTGCTCGGTTCCCTTCTCTCCTGCGTAGCACAACCGTGTTCTCGGAAAAAAAATACCTCATCTGTCTATCTTTGTGATCAGTTACAAGCTCATTATGTTGGATCCATCAACATTTTGAAAAGCTTGAACGCTCTCTTTTCTCCCTAATAGTTCCCAGGATACACTCAACTGCAGTTGAAAGCTCCAGTTACCTGAAACAAATTGCCTCAAGAAATCTGAACCGCTGCTAGACTGCAAGCGTAAAGAGAGAGACATGGAAGAGCTTCAAAACATTAAAGCGCACAATACTCCTGTGTTTTCAGCCCTTTTTGAATTGTCCGCTTAAAAAAAAGAAATAAATAAAGAATACAGGAAAAAAAAAGGGAACCTTGTAGTCTGTATGTGCATTCACGTAGAGTTTGCGCTTTGGGCAAAAACGTTGTGTTTCACCACATCCCCCCCACATTCCCGCAGTATAAAAAGAGCTTTGACACAGAGGTAAGATAGAGTTTCACAGTGTGTTTGAGTGAATGTAATATGTTAAGATGTTACAAACATGGTTTCCATTACAGTAGAATAACAGATTCACATTTTGTAGAGATAAGCACTGTGGGGGCGTTCGGAGCATAGCCTGCTGTGACATACCGAGTATGTATGTTGACTGATGATGGGGGACAGAGACAAAACATTTACATGGGAAGGCAAGGCCCTGTGTATGATATATGACGGAGCCAGAAAAGAAGTATTGACAGGAAAAAAGAGGAGCTTCCTAGTGTGTTTACATTAGCACAAAAGAACCCCTGAATGGACTAAATCCCATTTCTGAATCCTGAGGCAACAACAAAACACACAAACACAAGACGACCACACTGTCACGCCATACCACTGTGGTATTTTTACCTCTCCTGCTTCTCTCTGTTTCCTATTCTGTGTCTGTCTCTCTCTGGCCCCGTGGCCTGTGCCATTTGAGGGCTTATCGAAGCCTGTGAAGCCCAGGTTGGGTTTGGCAGCAGACCGCTCCCCACTGGGATAAGATGATGGAGGGTCTCTGCCAAGACCACTGCTTACATCGACCCAGGGAGCCTGCGCACACATTGCACTGGATGTCTCAATCAGAGCGAGGCCAGCAAACACAGTAACACACATTTTCTATAACATGTAAGAATCATGTGTAAATCGTTACCAGAAATTGAGTTTGACTGAAGTTGATCAAAATACAAAATACAATAGCTTGCTCAGGGATTTGATTATTTTTTCCCCAGGTAACAATGCGAAACGACTCAATTTATAACGACTGTATTTGCCAAGTCTTGACCATTTTGGTTGTGAGGCCTTGAGTATTTGTCAGGAAACTGAAAATGTATTATCATCTTTTTTCCCATGAATATATCTTTTGTGGAGCATCAAATTCAGTTGGTCATAGTGTTGGTCAAACCATATTCTCCAAGGTTGTTGCAAAAGTTTGGCAGATGTAGCCTCTATTGGAGAGAATAGCATAGCAGAACAAAACAGATGAGAACAATAAAACACAGGATGAAAATACAGTGCCGTCTGTCAGTATTTGGGCAGTGACACATTTTTTATTGTTTTGGCTCGGCGCTGCCGCACACTGGTTTGGGAGTGAAACAATGACTTTGAGGTTAAAGGGCTGATTTTCCGCTTAAATTTGGAGATATTTACATCAACATCAGATGAACTGCGTGGGAATAAATGACTGCCTGAAATCGACGAGACAGAAACCATCAATTCCTGCACGGCTCATGTGCTTTGAATGTAAACACCCTGGAATTAAACATGAGCATCAGCGATTTAACCTCACTGTCATGCACAGCAAAAACGAGAAAAGAAATATGTCGCCATCCAAATAACACACTGCATTGTACACTCACAGAAGATCTCCAGTCAGAGTGAATACAAACACATACACAAGGTCTCAGAGTTCAGCCTAAGTTCAGCAGATGAATGCCAGCAGAAAGATTGAGGGGGATAAATAAAAAGCGCCATTTCTTTTTCTCCCTTCGCACCTCTTCTTCTCTCCCCGACTCCTCTTCCTCCTTTTCCACCTTCCCTGAACTTTCTTGCTGCTAGGTACAGCTAAAATGATTAGCTGCCAGCAATCAGCCCCTGGCCAAATCAGCTTTGAACTGGTCAGGGCAGACTTATCACATGACGGCCAGTTCCCCGGGCTGGCCATGCGCTGTGCGTTGGCAGGTGAGACCTGCATTACAGCTTGCATAATTCCCCAGATGGGTGCGATGAGTTCACAGCGGCTTTAGCGGGAACCAAATTGTGGGGATTGCTGACATATAATCGTTTTAGAGGGGTGAGGGTGAGCGAGAGGGAGAGAGAGAGAGAGAGAGAGTGTATGTTATAGAACGAAAAAGAAGGAAGACTGCATCAATACAAATAGTTCTAGTCTTCGAATTCCCACACAGACACACAATATGTATTGCATGCACGTACACACTCATGAAGTGAATGATGTACTCATGAACTACACACACACACACACACACACACACACACACACACACACACACACACACAAACATTCACAAGCAGAGGTGAGGAAGACAGAACGAGGTCAAACACAGAGGCAATAAAAGCTGTGGTGTCCGACTGTTGATCTCATCCTGGGTTCATCACTTTAAACAGGCTGAAACAGCAGGAGAAGGATCCGCTGCTGAGCAGAGACCTTCCCAATTAGGATGAGTCATGCACAACGGCAGGGCCCTTTACACACACACACACACACACCACAAACACACACATGCATACACCTTGGCCCTCACTCCAGGAGACAGCCTGTCCTACCAGTGGAGAACATGGCCCAGGCGGCTCAGACTGCGATGATAAGAAGGGTATGTTTGGGTGTGTGTGTGTGTGTTGGGGGGGGGGGGGGGGGGTCGGGGCAAGTTGGAGAGAGGCAGAGTGTGAGCTCCACGTGCCCCCTCACCCGCTCTCACTTTCTCTGCACCTTTATTTTAGCACACGACTGATTCTGTGGTCTAACGCGAGGCTTCGACCGCCGACACCCACTCCCTGTGGGACTGGTGAACTGAGCGCCAACCTCACAGCCTGGTCTGATGTGTCAGTAAGCAGAATCACCACTAACTATCAACCTATCCCCCCCCATGTCTCTTTGCTATTCCATCCCCCCTGGCCCCTCCTTCTCCCCACCCTGGCTCTCCACCCCAAACACCCCTGGAGCAGCAGTCGACCGCGCTCTGCTCTCGCTATCATGTGTACCTTTGCCTTCTATTTCTACATTCTCTGACAGCTCCGCTACAGTAGGTAACATAAACTAGAGAGAATGTGGAGAGGAGCGGGGGGGATAGACAGGTGAACTGTGGCATCTGGGACTCAAAGCAACAATGTCTTTTCTTGTACATGACAAAAAAAAGGGAAAGAAATTTGATAAAAATCAGCAAAGCATTTGTGGACTTCACTGTTGGGACCTGAAATCTAATACTTCATTCCTGATTTATAAGTATTTCAATACTTTAAAGCTTTTAAAATGTGAGAGGAAACGTTTCAAACTCAACAAAAACATGTCTCCACTTAGATTTTGCCTTCCCAGTGCCTAATGCCCTGTGTCACATCAGCCTATGAGTGTGTAAGTCTTGTTTTGGCCAGCTGTCAGAACGACTCTGCCGCTGAACGGACGTATTCCTAGTGGCATGTTTTAGGGCCTTGGGGGGGAGCAGGGGCCCTCGGAGTGGAGGAAGTCCCTTTCAGTATTTAACCACTATTTTCACATCAAATGCAGCCTGCTTCCTCTGTCCTCTTCTACACACACATGCATACATAAACGAACACACCTTCACACACACACACACAACCGTAGACGTGCGCATACACCTGATCCTGACAATCATCGTGCCACTTCTGATCTGCAGTCCGTTGAGGTCACGGCAGAATGACAGCTGTCACAGAGTCCCCATTACCCCCACGCAGCAGGGAATTAAAGACAAACAAACCTGCGGCAATGGGAAGAGGTGGTGGAATTGTGTGTGTGTGTGTGTGTGTATGTGTGTGAGTGTTCGCTGTGCGTGTCCTTGTGTCCCTGCCGCACAGTTACAGTGTCAGCAGTGGAGATGCCATCTTTTTCTTATGTTTGAGAGGAAAAGTAGGGTCAGACTTTTGTTGTTTTTTCATTTCATGTTCCTTCCTCTGCTGCAAACCTATTCCCATCAATTCTTAAGTGCCTTTAATATTTAGAAGAAAAGCATTGGTAAGTGAAAAAATGTCCAGCCATTGCAGCCAATGTTCTGGATTGGTTTAATTGATGTTGTTGTGATACCTAAGAAGTAGTGCAATTGAGATTCTCAAGGTATAACAAATTTGCTTCAATTCACCATCTACTAATAAGAGATTCCTCAAATTCCATATCTTAGAGCCACGGATGGACCATGACAAGCATCGTCCCATTTCCTCATCACTTGAACCTTAAAATCAACAAATTCCTCGGGTATTTCCAGGAGTCATACATGGCCTCCTCGTGCTGCGGCCTCACCTTCTGTTTGTGACTCCCTGCTAACGGCGGTGCTGCTTTGTAGTTTACATGTGTTCCACATCGTTTAGCATGCATCCAGGCAGAGTGCCACCGTGGCTTTTAACCCCTGCTGGGGGGTTGGGTTGGTCCCCAGGCCCCTCTAGGGAGACCATCGCTCTAATGGTAATTTAAGTGTAAAATCTGGTCCTTGGGAAAAAGGTCAGTGAATCTGCATAAGCCCCTTGAGCCAGGCTTAGGACCCTGTCGGCCTTCAAGAGGATGTAGGCAGATAAAGACCAGCTCCTCCATCCCACTTTCCTTCATGGCTCTTTCCTCCTCGAGGACACCACTTCCTTTTGAGCCCCCCCCGCAACCCCTTCATGCCATCCAAGTCCCTCGATGCCGCGGCTCCACTTGGAGCTGCATCTGTGTCTGAGAACAATAGTTTGAGATGCAGTGGAAGTGGGGCCATGGGGAGATGGGATGAGACCCTGGGTTGTTCTTCCTTCACTGCCCTTTGCATCCTAACAGAGGACTCAGCCCTGAAGAGATCAATACTGGAGTCATGTGCAGTTTCCTAAAGCATGACGTGCACGCCCACATTCATGTTCACCACATGTCCAAACATAAAAACTCAAACATGCGACCGCACGGCACACTGACTGGATCCTCTTGTCCTCGTGTAATGAATCCAGCCCATTTGCTGGCAGATGGGATAAGTGCAGCTGAAAACAAAACAATGTCAGTCATCTGTGGCACCACATATTAGAGAGGAACTGCTGCTCAAATTGTGAGCATAAGCATATGTTGTTTTGTCTTTTTGATCAGAGTTAGTCTTCTCTCACTGTATTGCTCTAGTGCTGTGAGGCTCTGAGCGGGAGCGTCTCCATCGACAGATGGCAAAATTAGCTCAGGGCAAATCACTTTGTGGTTCTTATCTACTAGTAAATATAAGAGCATGTAGAGTGAAATGCAGTATCTGCAAATTAAGCACCACACACTTAAAAAGCGTGTTCAGAGACACAAATATGCTCATATAATTATCCACTTGTGACACTGAGCGGAGAAAGCACAAACACAAGGAACACTTTTTAACACTGCTTAGGCTGCAAGATTTACAAGTCTTGTTTTTCCTAATTCCATTACAACAGTAACAAAGTGCTTTTTAGTTAGGAATAAACATGCACGTCGGTTTGAGATAGAACCGGCCTCGTGGAAATGAAGAAAGTGCGACAAAGAGTAAGGGGCGTTACAACAGGAGGAGAGGCAGTTGAGTTGAGTTTCCGTTCATGCGTGCATCACATTGAGGAACTATGATAATCGCTGTAGGGCAGGGCCAGGCAGGACGGTGTTTTCGGAATCAAAATAGTGTCAAGCTTCATTTCCTCCTCTGCTGCCACTTAACAGAGAAGTATTTTGAAGCCGTGCAGGACGCAGCCATGACAGTCCATCCCTGGAGCATTTTCCCCCTTATTTGAAAACATGTGGGAATGCTTTCTCTCAAACATAAAAGGATCAAGCCTCCCTATATTCTAAAGGGAAACAGAGCTGCCTTGGCACAGTGTTAATTTTAACAACTTCTCCCTTTATTTGGTACGGCATTAACCTTGAGGCCGCTGGACCTCTTTTGAAGTGGTTGCTGCCTAGAATGAGAGTATCCAGAGTGAGGTCAGCAAGTCTGTTATTAAGAGTTATTAATGGATAGTGGGCTCTGACTTTGAGTTATGACCCTGAAGTTTTTTTTTAGCAGAGCTCGGTTCTATATACAGTTTATGTGTATGGATAGGAATGACAGGCTAACTTGTAAGCAATAGAAGACGATTATTGGTCGGGAAAGGGATTCAATAAATATGGGTTTTGAAGCAGGATTTAAAAACAGAGACGGTGCCAGAAGACTTAATCCTAACTGGAAGGCCGCTGCAGAGCTCAGGTGCCAGTACAGCACAGGTTCAATCGCCCTTTGATTTTTGACTTGGTTTGAACTCTGACTGTGAGACAGCCAAGAGACAAACCTGAGAGCTCTCTGGGCACAGCGGGGAGATGAACGTTCAAGCTCAGATTTGACACACAATACATTGCATTTTTTCAGTGTCGACCAACAACATACAAAAAAACTCTACATAATACAATATCCAAAGATCGCTGAGGTTTTGCAATCAGGTGCCTGCTGCGATTATATCTACAAAGTATGTTAAACTGTGATCGCCACATTTTCCTTCACGTGCTCCTTAAAAACAAATAGAATCGGCCACATGAGCTGCAGTACAGAGCAGGATAAAACATCGTTCGCCACCCAAACCTGGAAGGAAAAGTCAATGTGGGTTAGATCAATGTGACATTTGTAATGGATGACGATGGATCACCAGTTTAATATTACGCCGGTGGCCACACTGGCCTTACGATATCTTCAATGAATAAATGTAAACTTGGCTTCTTAAAGAGCAGTACCATTGTTTGTCTTCTCTCCCTTTTGGCCCAACCCTACAATCGATTGGGACTTTATTGAATGCTCAAACACTGCATGCAACAATTGATCACTCCCAATTAAATGTGCACTGGATGTTTCCTTTCATACCCACGTCCCTGAATACCTAATGCTCACGGACAGATTCTTCACAGAATGACTCACAGATACCCGCACAAACTGTGGAGATGTTAGAAACACAAAGGCAGACCGTTAAAATTAAATTGGAATTTGATCCGGCTGTTATTTTTTCTTTCTACTCGTTTTCCTTCTGTCTCCTTCTCCCTTGTTGTTTTCTCTCTTATTCGGCGTCTGCTGTTGTTGGCTTGACCTCTGCTCTCGACCCCTGACCCTTGACCCTGAGACATCTGACCAGTCACCACTCTGGGGGAACCAAATTAATAGAAGCGTTGCTCGTTAATTGCATAAGGGGCCAGCTAAGAGATTCATCACCTCAGTCATTGCCATTGCTTTACTTTGACCCCCTCCTTCTTTGGTTTCCCAGAGGGCATTTAGGGGCAGGCCCAGCTGTGCTTTTCCTATAACCCTCCTTGTGTTTGCTGTGTAATTATTCAGCATCAGCCCTTATTAATCAAGTCGATGCCCTTACGTTTTAAATGGAAATTGCGGGGATTAATACAAGCATTCATTTTGTCCAGGAAATCTTGATGGCTTTAGCCCACTAATCGAATTGGAATAAAGAGGCCACGGCAATGGGAGGGACTTGATTGAATTAAGGGAGAAGAAAAAGCACACATTATACTGTATCTGCCAGCAGAGCACTGAGCCAAACACCGACATACACACAAACATTCACTCAAAGGTCGCAGAGCATGGCCCTACATGACACTTTGATGAGTCATAAGTGCATCATGCATAACATTTTCATTTGGCCTTATTAGGATTGATCATTCTGCAGATAAATGCACCAACTGCACATTTATTGGCTGCTACATGGGTGTGTTTTTTTCTTCAAAGTCTGACCTTCCAAGTCAATTGTGGCCCTTTTCAATTTACATTCTATATTTCTATATTCTATAACAATAACTAAAGTGAGACTTTGCACAGTCGAGGTGATGACCAGTCCTAAAGTACTTCATTATATACTTAAGGCAGAAGACTCCATGGCTTTCTGGTACCAGGCGGTTCTGGCACTGTTGCCGTTACTGTGGACTCTTCTGCAACAGGTTCCTCAGGTGCATGTGCCGTGTTGCCCTCCATCAAAGTTAGAAGCCTCCTGTTTCATTTGATCCCTAACTTCTGATTCACAGAAACGATTTCAGCACAGAGATGGATGGAAGCTGACTTCTTTTGTGAGTCAATCAAAAGGTGTGAGGAGGCTCAACACATCGTGTGTTGTGTGTGGTTGGCAGCTCGTGCTCAGCAGTTTATGCCCCCAGAGGAAGTCTCAGCTCCGTCAGCGATAGCAGCGTATAGTAAGTACTATTCCATCTGGAAGGAACATCTTGTTGCAATCATTTCCTAGACTAACTCAACTGGGCCTGAATGTCGTGAAGTTGCGATTTGGAAAGCAGTGACTGTAAAATGGCTGACTATCTTCCTTCCAGTTTTAATAGAGTCAGTGATGCTACATTGGGACAGCTGACCCTCAGTCACCACTGGCTGTAGTGTGTGCGCTATGCAGGGCAAACTCACCAACTTGCCCTCATCCAGTGCTTTGGTCATATTTCTAGCGTTGTCTCATAACACAACATGAACCCTGGTCTTGACTGTGTCCCACTGATGCAACTTTGTCAAATGTGGCTGTCGGGGTGTCTGCACTGCGGAATCCAGGCGTTTCTTGATTCCTCGGAAATCTTCATCTACCCACTGAGCAGTCAGGCTTAACGTTGACATCAAGCTTAAGTTAGATTTTCCAAATGTCAGTTGAAAAACTGATGGCTGCTTTGGAATCTGTAGCAGGCTGCGTGTGTGGCATGACACAAGATTAAACAATTCTGGTGACATAAAGTTAAAGATGTATCACCTTCTTGCTAAAGTGTATCCTGGGTTCAGGTATCAAATATCCCCATGTCCTTGACAACAGGAAAAAGCTGGCCTGTGCTACAAATTCCATCATTTTCCTTATAAGAGCTTCCTGAAATTGGCTGTGATGGGGATGGTGTTTTCAGTGTCTTAATAGGTTTGTTGTTCCTTCACAGCTTATTTTGGCCGAGGTAATACAAACTACAAGCCTTGTGTCTTCTTCTCACAAAGTAAAGGACCTCCACACAAATGTGAACCCCTGTGCGCCACATGAGTGTAAATTTGACCAGCACAGAAACACATACATGCAATTTTTTGGTTGGTTACTTGTCACGGTCCAATCAAGTGGAAAACCGGCCAATTGGTAGTGCATCTTCATTGATTATAGAAGAATTTCCGGGGGTAGCAAATGTGACATCTGTCTGCACTCATAATCTACTTTTTCTTTTTGCTGCACACAAACAAGTAAATATGTGCATGAAACTCTCAAGTGTGTTTGTGTGCTGCTACTAATGGTGCAGGTGCTAGCCATGCTTGCACATACATTCCCATGTAGACACTCGCACACCCACACACACACACACATGCACATCACCATATTCATATCCCCACTCATAAACTCATAAATAAATAAGCCCCTGTGTCCCTGTATTATATATGGACTCAGTCTCTCTGTCATTAGGTTGCACTAAGTCCCTCTGTCTCTCTCCCTTGCTCTCTCACTTTGTTGCAGCTCTTGGGTCAGCTCAGGCTGCTAAGAGTCAGACCATGATGCCAATTATCCACCGGCTTCACTGCTGGATGCGTGACACCCACCCTGCAAGGCACAATACAGCCCATCCTCAAATGTGCGCACACACACACACACAAACAAACACATGCAGACACTCCATAAATACATGTGCATCTATATAAGAAAAGTGACACAGAAAGCAGAGAAAACAAAGCAGAGATTCTTTAACGCATTTAAACATGAGGCACGCACCTCAGCTGAGTTCAAAAAGTATTTGAACCCTTTAAAATAACCTGAGTTCTGCATTAATTGGTCGATCGGATCTTCACATTTGTTTCAGATCAGCCATGTTCTTCAGATATCTGGTGGGAACAGTCACTTGAGGTCATCCCACAGCATCTCTCCTGGGGGCTGGGCTCTGACTGGGCTACTCCAACAGGTGGATTGTCTTTAGGTCATTCTGCATTTACTTCAGTGTATGTGGTCATTATCCTGCTGAACCAATCAACTTCTACAGACCTACAGTTGGTGAAGAGCCATGTTAATACTATCCTTTAAGATCCCTTGATAAACTTAGCAATTCATTTTCACCTCAAGAACATTGAGGAGATGGGGAGGCAACACTGATGTCACACAAAAAGAGTGTTATCAATAGAATAGTAGCTCTAGCTCACACCACCAGTAATGTTTGTTTGACTGGACTAATGATGTTTTTAACCTGGGAAAGAACAATATAAAATAATTGTGTATTTTATTAGTGAAAATAGATTTAGTTTGATAATCTGATCATATTTGAAGATTAGATTCATGATTACAGAAGACTCACTTACTTTTCCTTGCCACTGTTCTTTAAAAAGATCCATTTTGCCTTGTGTGTAAACAGCAAAGAAAAGCAGAGGGGGGAGGGGGGGGGGGGGCTGTAAAACCCTTCCATCAGTTTAATCAGGTGCAAACACGTTAACATACTGCCACAGCTTTAGCATCAAATCCTCCGTCCAATCCCACAAATCCACCTCTGCGCTCCCCTCTTTACCATTCCACCCCTCCGTCATCCCTCCTTTAACCATGTCCTCACTCCCCGCAACCCAGATTGACAGACAGATTAGATTGGACACAGTTGACGGCGGTGGAAGCAATCAGATCCGGTGTTTGGCAGAGGTTTTTGTTTGTGTAAAATGACACACGGCCCCCCTCCCCTCCCCTCCCTCTCCATAAGAGACGCCATTGGCACAATTTCACAGGGCGATTACAATCGGGCCTGGTGGAGGTGTTCCAACATGTCATTTGTCTGTCATTTGTTTGTCAACTGACGACAGCTCCATGTCTCTCCAGTGTATTGCTGTAGGTGTGTGTGTGTGTGCGCGCTGGTGAAAATGCACATTGTTGTATATTTCCTCTCCTCTTACCTCCCTCCAGCACCTCTCCTTCAGGTATCGTCTTCCCCATTTGATATGTCGGTGACATTTTTTGACAGCATGTAGATAGATAAGATTTGTTGCGCCTATGAGCCATCTAGGGATTAGAAATGCACACTGGCAGGCACTGTCTAGATAGCTTTCTCTTGCCAATGTGAGATTCAACCAAACAGCTTTTGTGATTGTGATCTATGTACTGCTCCTTAGTTTTTGCATTGACTGTGACAAGGGAAAAAAAAGCCACACACCACTAACAGGGCTGCTCTATGGCAGTGTGCAATTATGAAGACAAGAGAGGATTGTTTTTCCTTTTATTTGTACAGGAGTGAAATGTTGTTTTTTAATTGAGCAATACATCTATATTGGACTAAATGCTCATTAGTAAATTATATGTTAAGAGCATATTTGAGCTTCCTGTATTTGCCGCCCATATGTGCCCATATATTATAAAAAGTAAGAAATCGAGTGCAGGAGCTCGACTACGCCTCCAACAGACTGAAGCTTTTTCCTTTCTTAACGATTTCGGCGTGTGAAAGTTCACACTGACCCAAAACAGAACGTCTTAATGCCTGAAATCCTAACTAATTGAGGTGGAATTACACTAACTGACCCTTAGAAATACTAAACATCTGTTCCGCCTTTCCCTCCCCCTCTATTCAAACACACAAATGGGCAGCAGTGTTTTCTTGGCCCATCCCTACTGTATGAGGGTTTCGGGGGCCCTTTCTATTCATAGTGTATTGGCCGATGAACAGTTATCTCATAGCCTCTGTAAAATCAATCATGTCAGATTTGTTTAGATCCTGGCCCAGCGAGGGCTTGTGTGTTTATGTGAGCGGACTATCACAGCGAGGGATGAGGGATGTGCAGCGAAGAATCATGGCATTCCCATATCCACAGAGAGCAGCTTATCAGTCGTGTTTGGCCCAAGTCTTTGATGCTGCTGAAGTACAAATGTTACCATGTGGCTGCTGAGGATTGAGAAAGGAGAGAATCGTGTATTGCAAATCAGCTGCCTTTTTCGCAAATATAGTTTTTGGGAGGAAAAGTGGCAAATTTATTTCCCTGTTCACCGTGCTGAACATTCTCGACAAAATACGATCATGTAGCTCTTATGTCTAACATATTATCTCATGCATATTAAAAGCAGCCAAGCTGTGGTTCTCTTGGCTCTGGCGTATCTCAGCTTCCGACCTTTATTAGTTAACTCCCCCCCCCCCCCCCCCACACACACACATAATCTGGCATTCCAACCGATTCTTCACCCTCTTCCTCATCCTCCTCGATGACCGCCATTTCTGTAGCGGCCCTGAAACATTACCAAAAACCCCGGCGTCACTTGGCCTGATTTATGGTGTCATTAATGTCAGGCTATCAGTGGACATGAGCGCATGAGACAACAGACGAGCCGCCCCCAAAAACAAATAGTTTTGATTAAAGTCAAGGACATTCCGTGCAGCTTTTCCGTAGAAAGGCATTCATCACATTTGATGTTGACCCTCACTGCCTCCCTCCCTCCCCCCCTCCCTCTCCCTCTCTCTCTCTCCCTCTCTCTCTCTCTGCCTGTCTGGTGATGGAGATGATGGTGAAGGCTGTGAAAACCAAAGGCTGAGCTAACATAGATACAGACAGCTTATGTGAGCGGGGTTATACAAATCGGTGTGTAATACAAAGTTGGAACAGCAGCGAGTGGATTAATTGAACACTAAAGGGATTAACGTGTCGAGGTTTACGCGGACAAACAATGGGTCACAGAGCGAGGGCTTGATTTTTACATGGCTTTTTTTGTTTGGAATCAGGTAGTGAGCCACATATTTATTATTCATTGTATCTGTCAATTTGCAGTAGCAGTCCATCTTATTTTACATCCTCAGGTTCTCTATCCTCATCTGTTCCCTGAGGACAGGGTGTGTCATGTTGCTTGCACTACACACCTCAAAGTTTAGTGTTTAGCTGCAGACACCGGGTCCATGCCAAGACTTTAATATGGCGCTTCGAGAGTTATAGTAATAAGGAGATAACAAAAAATGGAAATGCAGACATCGTTTACAGTTTCCCAAACCAAACATCTGTTAAAGTGGCAGGCGGAGGGTTGATGTGAGGTAGATCCCTCAGACGATGGGAAAAGCACTTCAATGCTGTACTAACTTTTATCTCCCACCAAAAAGCTTTCCGTTTGTGTAAATAGATCCCAAGGAGTCGTGCATGTAGCCTTGCTTCTTTCCTGCCTGTCCGGCCGCCCACCCAGCCTGCACTCCAGCCCTCGGTACTCGACAATAACTCACAGGGTCAAGGTTTAAGAGGAAAGTTTAAGATGATGATATGAGAATTGAAAAAGTCCACAAACAAATTAGCTAAAGAGGGTAGAAGAAAACAGAACTTGCTTGGTTTCGGAGGTGGCGTGTAACGCGCAAGCCAAACAGAGCGTGAGCCGGTTATATCAGCGCTTACCCTCATCTAATAAAAAGAGAGACTTAAGCTGTATTATTCTAATTCACGAGTGTGTTAGTCTAAGGCTCGCTGTTTTTAAGTGTCATTTTGTCACGGCTCGGGAGGAAAAGTGTGATTTTAATCAGGGTAGCTTTAGGTGTTTTCCTGCGCTCCAGATGTTCGGGCCCCCGCCTGAGAAAGCTTCTTTTTTTTTTTTCTTTCGCTTTTATTTCTTCCCCTCCAATGGAGAAATAAGTGGAGGGTTATTGTGCTCCTCTCAAGGTCTCTCTTAAATGTCTCTCCCACTCAAATATTTGGACAGTCACAAGAGGAGAGAAATGTATCAGGTGCAACTTGGAGGGGGGAAAGAAAAGATGCGAGTCGTAAGTGGGCGTGCAGACCTTCAAGGAAATCTGGTGCATTCAGTCAGTACAGTGTGTCCATGCACAGACACACACACATTAACAGACAGTAATACAAGATGCATACTGTCCATGTGCTCCTAGATGGACACAGGGAATGATTGATTCCCTGATCGCTTTCTTAAACTAATAGCATTATTACATGATTGGTACACTGGAGTATTATCAGGATATGTTTCTCATTATCACCGCAATAACAATTGAAGTACTGGATGGTTGATATGGGGTAACAAACTGACACCGCTGCTCCGAGACCCCTTCTATGAAAGCAAAGGAGCATACATGCATCTATTCATATATGTGTGTGTGTGTGTGTGTGTGTGTGTGTGTGTATGTGTGTGTGTGTGTGTGTGTGTGTGTGTGTGTGTATGTGACTGTTTAGGTCTACCCCTGGTTTAACCAGCCCCACATGTGACACTCAAAGAGGGTCTGATCTCCTCACCCCTGCTGGGACCCATACACCCCTGGTTCCCATTGACTTTGGTTTCATGCTCACGGCGCAAATGCAAAATATGGCAATAGAAAAAAGAAGAGCGCGCGAGAGAGAGAAAGAAAAAAAACAGAAAGAAAGAAAATAAACATAAAACAGAGGATAATAGAGAAAGATTCAAGCCATGTGCTTCTCTTGCCAGTAAACAACAAGCGGCCCTGGATGGAAAAAAGAGGCATCCCAGGGTTTTAATCCTGCAAGTGATGTTTGTCTGTAAACGCTGCTACCTCTGTGACGAGCTGGAGACGACAGCATTTAGAGGAAGTTATGCTGACTCAAACAGAAAATAATGAGTCCCACTGGTCCGTCACAGGTCCACGGCGGTGGAGATTCTGTGGCAAACTTTCTGCTTGTTTTTTTTTGGCTTGAAAAAGTAATGAAACAAACAGTTTTTGTAAAAAAAAAGGCTTATTTGCAATGAAAATGAACCACATTATATTCACTTGGAAGTCGTCCATATCTATTAGATTGGGCTGGTCGTACTTTGATCTTGAATGAAAGACTTGGCTGTGGTTCGCTCCTACCTGCCACAAGCCACCAGCCAGTGGCATAAATCTTGAGATCAGCCCGTATTGATAGGGCCTTGGCTTCCGATTTGGTAACACGTGTGCATATCCATTTCCCTGACAGAGACTGATTGCACATGACTGGGGAGGTAATAGAATTGTCTTTAAGGGACTCGACGTCATTTATTACAAGCAGAAGGTAGGCTACACCTGCGGAGCATCCCATTACTCCAAATATCACTCCTGCTTTTGTCAAGTGCATCCTCTTTTCTTTAATGGTTTGTGGCAATATCAAAGAAAAAGTCCGCTGGTCGTAGCCACTCCAAATGGAAGTATCTTGTGTATATTTCAATCTGTACCATCATCTGAGGAATCATGTAACTTCTCAGAAAGTTATAAATATCAATTTATTTCCTAATGCAGTCAAATGAAGGGTAAAAAAGAAAGTAAAGAAAAGTTCTACCCCTAAAATGTGACACCAATCAAATTACTACATTGTTCATCTGGCTGATTTAGGGATAATTATTCATCATATTAAAACAATTTTAAAAGCATATGAACCATGAGTAGCCCCAATATCAAACCACACATAACACTCAGTTTTATAAAGCAGCCTCTCTGCTTCCTCTACACCTCACACAGACAGTTCATGACCCTGAAAACAAAGTTTTAGGAGCTGTGTATTCTGCAGTCGGACGGCAGAGGAGATGGCAGAAACTGCACTAAACAGATGTTGAAGCTAATATTTTACAACAAGGAACAAATTATGTTATTGTTTGGAAATGTGTTCACTGCAAGACTCCGACAACTGCCCCACTGAGATAAGCCAAATACCTGGGATTTAATAACAACTTATTGAATAAAAGGCGCTTTTATGTCTTTCATTCAAAATTCTTCACCCATAGCATTCTCATCATTAATACTGATATGCGGCATGTCCCAATTTCCCTCCTCTCTCATCATCCTCTCTTTTCCCCCCTCTGTTCTTCTCTCTTCCTTATCTCCTCAAAGTTTCTTAGCGGGAGGAAAGCAGCAGCTATAAAGTCTCGGGCTGTACCCCGGGGAACTTATTATGTGGAGGGAACTAACAGCACAGTGTTTTCTTCTGTCTGTCTACCTGTTGGACTGTCTGCCATTGATCTGGGAGGCAGGTGTCAATACAGAGAAAGAAGGCAAGACATCATTAGCATCATAAAAACTCATGTTGCAACCCATGCATGCAGAGTCTGACACCTGACATCTGATGTGCCGCGAATTTCATTCCTCCTGTTCGTGACCTTCAGGGTGACGCGAGACAAAGAAATGAGTGTGTGAGAACAATTAGAGGATTGAGAACATTGTGTCTGAAATGTAAATTTATGAATGGAAAAAAAAAAGCCATGGAAATATCTGGGAAATCTTAGGACTGTTGCAGGGACAAAATAAGCAATTTCCCAATTATTTGATACAACAAGAGAAAGTCTGATTTGTGTTGTTTACCCTTGAATTGTTTGTTGCTTAATTGTACAGTGAATTGCTCAGAACAAAATACAGCTTTGTAAATTCAAAAGCAGCTATTATGGTTTCAAACGTGAGCAATTACAGTTCTCTTTGTGCAATTTGTCCCTCTATAGGCTGAAGGTACACATGTAATGGTAAGAGCTGGAGTGCCACAGAATAATACACGGGGCACATTATTAGCAAGTGCTGTGTGTGCAGGTTCTTCAGCCCCCCCTCCCCCCCTTTAAAACCACCCCCATTGCTTGCTAAGCTAAGTTATCAACATTAGAAATGCAAATCCAGGTAACACGTCTTCTTTTATTCCCTGTTCCGTGCGGTGCATCCCTATTATTACACTGCTGACATTCCCTACTTGTCCTTAAATCAACATCTTACAGCCTATTAGCTTAAGCTTTGGGGGACAATAGCTACAGTCGACAATCCTTGAAAGTTTACAATGCATACATAGCTCTCTGAATACCTGCCGCGGCTCGTATAACGTGGAGGCTGAGGAATGTGGGAACAAAGTCAAATAAAATATGAACCTGGATTCTCTCTAAGTCAGATTCCCTTTTGATCCCCGGGATGAGTTTCCGAGGTTCAGCAAATCAAATGTAAGAGGAGTGTTAAAATTATTAGCATACTTTAGAGACGCATACTCGTGTGATGAGTGTGATTTTAAGTGTCTGCCGTCTGTCTGCTTTAAATGAACTGCGGCAGTTTATCTACAATATTTAAGTCAAAACATTCAGCCAGAATGGAAAGAAAAAGATCTAATGAGCAGCAACTTTTTACACAAACCCATAAACGTGTAGCTAATCTTTAAGCTTGACAATTAAAACGTCACCAGTCATTTACACTACATTCAATCAACCCTTTACACCACTGTTGTACTGTAGCATTGTTTCTGCACATGCTGAATAAAACATAATATCCTCCTGAAGCCACTAGGGGTGTTTTGAGACCGAGACGGAAGTACAGCAGGCGCACACACTGACACACACACACACGCACGCACGCACGCACACACACACACACACAGACACACCGTCACCGCTCTCGGGGCATTTTCCTGCTTAATGAGGCTTTGTCTTTGAGGGGGCTTGGAGGACAGGAGGTCACGCAGGGTCAGCCTGACACAAGGTCAGTCTACTCATCAGAGCTGGGTTAGGAAGTCTGGAGCCAATGTCAGTAGAAATCATATCTTCTAGACGCAGACAGGAAAGAAACGATGTGTGTGTGTGTGTGTGTGTGTGTGTGTGTGTGTGTGTGTGTGTGTGTGTGTGTGCGCGTGTGTGGCCATAGACCTGTGTGCGATTGTTTGTGCGCCATTTATTATCTCAGCAGCTGCATGATCTCTAACTCCTTTCTTCTTGTCATATTTTACACCGGCCTGTCCGTCACGTTACCTTGACAAATCACACGTTAATTCTTTAATCCTGCCTCTCGTGACGTGGTAAGAGCAGGGAAGGAAACGCCGGCCTAATCACTCACTAATAGTGACGACAAATACCTGTCGCTGTCATCCACCGGCGAGGTGGCGGAGACGGGAGGAGACGGGAGGAGACGGGAGGAGACGGGAGGAGGCGGTGTGTGTGGCTGCGGCTGGTAGACAAACCCACAGTTGAAAACACACACATACACCCACTCGCACACATATTCTCCTAATTAACCAGGTCACAGTGCAAGAACACACAGCGACCTGCCTCTTTCTCCTCTCCGCGCTGACACCGAGGCTCCTGGCTGTGCCCAGAAAATACACCAGCTTTGTGTCCCTGTCCTGTCTCGTTTGGCTACCGGCGACTCGCACGAATCTCTATTCTGGGAGTGTCATTCAGCAAGGGTAGGGACGGGGGAGACAAGCTTATTTGGAGAAGTTCCCTGTGCGGTGCTGTGTTGCCCTGCGCGGTCCAGACCAGTCAGTGTCTTAAACTTCAATAATTGTGATTTATGCCCCAGCCGTCGGCAACGTGTGTGTTGTGTTCCTTTGCGGAACGACGAGGAGTGACATATTTCGTCGGTGACCCGACCTGTTCACGACACTCACATTCTGTTCATTCCCTCCCCGTTCATCTGCAGCTGTCTCACACACACACACACTTATTCTGTGTTTGTCGAGGTGTAGGGAAAAGTGAGATATCAAACACTTCTGAGGGCAAGAAGGTAAAGACGGAGGCTTATTTCAGCTCACATGTAGAAGTGCGCCACAACAGAGAAACTAGGGCATCAGATGCCCCTGTTCTTTGATGCAGGCGGCGGTGACACTAACTTTTTTTTCCTCGTGTTGATTTTGTCCTTGCTGCAGGATGCCTCGGATACGAGTTTTGTGTTCTCAGAGGAGGACACTTTTAGCTTGTCTAAACCTATGGGCCTCAAGTGGAACAACCAGTCTAATGACCAGGGGGAGGGAAATAGGGGACCTGGACAAATAGCTGACTAAATTTGGAATTTTCTAAAAAGCCATTGTGATTTATTTGGCTTGTTACATGAAGCTCAGAGGTTTGAGGAAAGGAAACAATGTGTATCAATAAAACCCATCCTATATGGAATAGGATTACAGTATAGGATATCAAAAGGGACATGCGTACATATGTTTTTAAACTTATAATTCTTATGCTGTATCTTTATTTAGATTTGTACTGTTATACTCTGTTCTTATATGTTGTCGTTTATTTAGATATTTACTGATATACTCTGTTCTAATATGTTTTCGTTTATAATTGACTGAGCATATTTCAACAAGTGCTAAATGCTTTGTCTTAGACAACTTCAGCAAATATGATGAGTTTAGTCATAAAATCATAAATATTTAAATTATAGCAATTATTATCTCACTTCAGTTTACATATTTTACCATGAAACATTGTTTTCATTACTTAGCTTTTGGAGCAGGGGTTACATTTGGGAAGTGCAACTTAAGAGATATACTGCGAAATATATAAATTCAAACAATATGATACTAATCACTACAGTATTACACTTTTAATGAAGAAAAATGATCTAGAGTTGATTCAGAGAGTCCTGTGTACACAAGGAAAATGCTCAGAACCATCACTTTCATCCACATGGTAGCATGACAAAACATGTACCTGAATCAAATGAGGCGGATTATGCATTTTATCTTACTGCAGCACATAAGAACGACAGGACCAAAAGACACCTGACACACGTGGCAGGTGAGGAGGGTAAGGCTGATTGATCCTCTCCTCATCTCTCAAGCGACTGTTTTCCTCCAACAGCATTCCAAGGAGACAACATTCAAACTTGCACAAAGCTGCGTCTCCTCACCTCGCGTAAACAGCTTTAGGAGCAAAGACGGGACAAGGGAAGGTGTTAAGATTGTGACACAAACTATGTATGCAAGTGCACGTGCAGCCAGACACGCGCAAACACAAATCCCATAACCCCCCTGCACACACACACACGCACCTTTGTAGATCTGATTCAATACAGCATCAAAACAAGACGTCTATTTTTTCCGTCTTTTTTTTTAAATAGTGTCTCTCAAACAGGACTTTCTACATCACAAAGAGGGAGGCGGCACGAAAAGAAAGGAAAAGCTAAATTGAGTTTGAGTCCAAGGTCAGTGTGTAGCTGTCTGCACAAAAGTCAGATATCTCCCAAAAAGTATCTATCAAGTTAGGGAGAAGGCGCCCTTGTCCCGACCCCTGCAGAGTTGCTGGAAAGAAGGTTTCCTGTAAAAAAAAAAAAAGTTTATCCGAAGGTACAGAAGATTAACGAGGGTGTTTTCATTGGCTGCTCTCTAGTCGTCTCGCAGTACTTAGAGGTGATAAGATCAGAATATTTATCGAGCCTCCTCTTCAGGTCATTTGCTATGTTAATTTTATGAGCTTGATGTTGCCTTTGTTTTGCGGTCATGTGTTATTTCTCCTGAACCCCGGAGCAGGGGGAAGAAAGGGGGATTTGTATACTTAGCGTGCAGTGTCTTCAAATTAGTCACCCATGCATAATTATTTATGCTGTGCAGGGGAGGTGGGGGTTCAGTGGAACAAACTAATTCTACTTGCTCCCTGTGAAAATTAAAATCTATTATTTTTCAATCAGATCAGCCTCTTGTTTCCACACCTTGCTTTATTTGTTTGTGATAATGTTTCATTATTGAGACTTAACGTGTTCCCTTATACATTTCTCAAGGCAAAGAGAAGCCGGGTTGTTTTTCAGCGTGTCACAAAAATATCTGCATTCAAACAAGATGAACATTGGCCAATGATGAAATTAACCAGCCGTTCATTACAGTTATCATTATAAAAAATATGCGGCGATATGAGAAATGGCCCTCTTGCATTTTGTTAAGCATCTAATTGCTCTGTAGATGCTGCGGTAAATGTTTCCCATGAAAAATAAATATGACTAAAAGCACTAATACCACAGACATTTCTAGACAAAGCCGCATCTCACATGTTCCCACCACTGTCAAGTTCATTAAGTGATTCAGCCAAATGGATTGAAGCCCATCAAGCCCCGGCGAACTCCTATAATCATAAATCACTGTGGGGAGGGTCAGGACATCGGGACAGATACAGCGGCCTAAGTCGGCGCATCACTAACTATGACCTCATCTCGGTCCCCCCCCCCATGAAATATCCATGAAAAGTAAACATTTGGCCGCAGATAAGACGACATGATGATGTGAACTCGGACGTATGCAGATAACAAATTACATTGATGAAGCTGTGTCTGGGCCGGAGAGAATCCCCCCCCCCCCCATCGTGGCATCTGCAGGGCTCTTCACGTGGAAATATATAAATCTTTCAAACTGTTTTAAATCACTCTCACCCTCCCCTCCCTCAATCCGCAAGCACTCACCATAAATGCTTATATCAACCGCAGGAGCCGATTGTTAAAGAGAGGTTCTAAGTGCACCGCCCGATCGATATTGATAATGCTGAAAATGTGGCAGGAAAAGAGGAGCGAGGGTGGCGGAGAAAAGAGGGGGAAAAAAAGAGGGCGAGAGGGAGACATAAATCTGCATGAGGTGAATGGGGGAGAGCAGCTGCAGTGGCCTCCGAGTTGTCCCCTTCACCTCTTTGGAAACATCATCAGCACTAATCAGGGCCCTGCTGAAGAGAACGCTCCCACTTGATTTACACCTACTACCCTCTGCTGTGTCAAAGAGAGAGAGAGAGAGAGAGAGGGAGAGAGAAACCGAGTGAATGCATGGAAAAGCGACTAAAGAGAAGAAGCAGGGTGATGGCGGGGGGGGGGGAGCATGAGTTGGAGGGCACTAATAATAGCAGACATATAAATGTGGAGGGGCCGCATTCCTTCAAGGTCAACCTCAGGTGAAGCAAAAGGTTGTATAAAGGTCATACTGGATGAGGGCCATGTAGGCCTCAATGAGAGTCAATAACACCTCCCAGTCTGCAGCAGACGTGTGGGGGTCGCCCCTGCTCTCACATCAATTTGCTGGGCATGGACCGCGGCAATAAAAGAGATGGAGAGAGACTTAGCCAGAGAGAAAGGGTGAGAAAAAAGAAAATGTACAGGCAGATTGTGAAACAGCTCGCCTTTCAACTACTAACTGCTTTTCATGTAAATGTCTTGGACTGACACTTCTTACACATCCCGGCCCCAACCCTCTCCCTCTCTCTCTCTCTCCCCCAAGCACACACACACGCACACACACTCACACTCACACATGCACGCACACACCCTCTCTCTCCATCTCTTTTACTCCAGTACACTCTCTGTCAGCAGAAGAATAAAAGAGAGGGGAAGGCGAGGGAAGGGGCAGGCAGGAGGAGAGAGTGAGAAGGGAGTGAAGGAGGAGGGAGAAGAAGAAGAGGAGGAAAAAAAAAAGAAAAAAGGGAGAACCAGGAGAAATCAGACTCTCGCCGGGGTTGGCGAAAGGTCAGTCCTGACAGGCTCGGAGGTTAAACTGCCGAGTTAAAATACTGTTCATTATCCTCTGCAGCCTCTTCCCAAATTCCCCTCTTTTGTGTCACAGTCAGTGCCCAGCATCAATGTTCCCCACCCCAGGATTTATTAGACATTGTTGAGCAGCGAGAAAGGGAACCTTTTCTGTACAATAGTAGCAGTGATCCTATGGCAAGGACAATACTGCTGCCAACACAATTACAGAGCCTGGCTTGAGTTATAAGGGTTGTAGGACTGACACTGTGGTGTGAGTGTGTGTGTGTGTGTGTGTGTCTCCTTGTATGTGTGTGTGTATGTCCTTGTGTGTGCAGGCACAGTATGATGATAAATACAACCAGCATGTGGTCCAGTAAAACTACAGATTGTTTATGTTGAGCCGATCTGTAAAAAGCACAGTGGAAATTAATACAAAAAACATATAAGAATTTACATAAATTTCTGCATATTTAAAGCCACGTTATTCCAGTGCAGGAAATTTAATTAGTACACATGAAGAGAACAAAGCAGGGGGAATATCCATAACATGAATTAGGCTGAATCACATCATTCATTACTCACCAGAGAGCAATGAGATGTGACACATGGCAACAGAACCCTGCCTGAACCGGACAAATTAAAAACACTAGTAATTAGCGCTATGCAAAACATGTTGTAAGTTTATTACCTGATTTATGTGGCTTCCTGTTTATAAGGGCACCGCGAGCCGGCTATTCGTCTTTCGCCTAGCATGCTTAGGATTCAGAATGAGTTTAAATGATTTATTAAATGAATAAACAAATAAATCACCTCACACCTAATTTCCCTAATGATATTAGAAATGACTAACTGTACAAATTGTGCGAAGTATAAGCCACTATTAACCTGGAGCACCTTTTCATTTCAGGGGTTCAAAACGTCGATCCATTTTCATTTGTGCGAAAACAAAAACATGATTAAAGATTTGACTCCTGACATGGATTCCACAAATAAAACACTCCACTCATGCCGGCGCCTAATAAAAGAGGGTCGCACGCCCGCCGCCGCCAGCGATGCGTCAAAACCTGCAGTCACTTCCAAGTGAGCCGGAGAGAAGTTTACCCCAACAAAACAAACCACCAAAAGCCCAAGCGACCCCCCCACACACACACCCACCAACTCCAAACTTTTCCTCTTATTCCGTTGTATATTTCTATTTAAAGAGACATGTTGTTTTCATCTCTTGCCCCCCTGTTCCCGAGGGGGGGGGGGGGGCTAGAATATAAAAAAAGGTAGACTTTAAATAACAAGAGACTGCCATAAGTTCCCCTGCTAGTCCGCACATTAGCCTCATCTGTGAGTGAGCGTCTGACACCTACTAAAAATGTTTCAGCTCCGCGCGTATGAGAGCATAAATAATTCAAAATTAATCCCCGCTGAGGGGGACTATGGGAATCATACATTTTCGGGGAGTGCGGTCCCTAATGCGGTTCCCGGATCGGAACACCTATGGTAACAATCGAGCAGAGCTGCTCATTACGGCTTGTGAAGAGATATCTTAACCTTTGATTATTGATGTCTTTGAATAGATGGGTATATTTTCTTAGATCTACCCAATATGTGAGCAACTAAATATTAAAAGTTAGAATATTATACTGTATGTACAGCATGGGGAAATATGTCATAAGGTGCTTCAAATTTGTAATGGGGCAAACCTTTTAATTACAATAATTCAGCATTCAACAGATTTAATTACACACACACGACAACTTAAAGACTAACTACACTTTGTGCGAGTGCTGCTGAATGACAGTCTGATTGAGCAATCACTTAATGTGACCTACTTGTGTGTGGAAAGTTAAAATATAGATCTCTACGTAGAGAGCAAGCTTGCAAAAAAGAAAGAAAAAAGAAATGGAGATGTTTTGTTGACATTTACGACAAGTGGGTCAAAAGGTTTGCCCATCGCACTGCAGTGACTCCAGGCTCTGCGCAGGAAGCACTAATTGATGTCAGCTAGATGACATTAGACAATATTAATGCCAGGGGAATTAAAAACACAATCGCAAGGACTAATACATAAAGGAGGTAGATTTAGTGCTGCTGCCATCTGGACACTGAGACATGAAAAGAAGTGGTGTGGAGTCGTACAGTGGAAGTGATATTAACTACACCTCGACTGTAAACGCGGTGACAGATTATATGAAATAACTCCTCTTTCAGATGGATGCAGCCATGGATACGGCAAGCATTCTCGAATAAAAGACGGTGGCGCTCGTTTTAAGTAAACACGCAATGAATCACCTTGTATATATTTATAATATGAAAGACTTGAAAGAGTAACACAACCACAAGTAGAGATGAAAATGCCAGTCTAAGGCATATCAAAGCTATATTAGATGTGTCTGCTCTCGTGTAGAAGGGAGATGTGAAAACACAAACTGATCCTCCACAAAAAAGGACGACTGCAGCGGGTAAAAGAGAGTGGCGTTTGGTGAGGGGAGGGGAAAAATATCCGATTTAGAAAGTGGTTGGAAATATACATATCAAAGGAAAGACATGGAGATTTCCTTTGCCTGTGCATCCCATCCATGTACCCCCCCCCCTCCTTCTCACTCCGAGAAGGGTCTGTTGCAAATTCCCAGGTAAGAGAGCCAGAAACCGACTTACGATGCTCTGCTGTTCATAATCCATAGGTTCTATCAGCAGATTACTAGAAATAAAGTGTTGGGAGAGACGTAAAGCAGGACTCACCGTGCCAGATGAGACAATACCGGTTTCAGTCGGCACTTCACTCCACTGCACATAATTAACAGCCCGCGTTCGGCTCCAGCAAAGACAAAAATGTAGAGGGGGACGAGTTTAAATCTTCCCTCCAGGATAAAGTAATATGTAATTTATGTTGCAATATGTCGTTAATATGTTAGAAAGAAACACAACAACGTACGACAGGATTTTTTGGGAATAAATCTGTGAATTTTTTCATTAAAAGTATATCGACACGTTTTAATAGCTGGATCTCCCAGTCGCTCTCTAGTTTCCCTTCACTCTGTTTTCTTGACTTTCCACCCTCTTTAGCACACCACTGGGTGTGTGTAGGGCAATTCATTCGTCACACGGCTTTACCCATTAGAGGCGGACTGCTAAATGCTTCACCTTTTGATTTTGAGGAGGAGTACAGGATTTGTCAGGGGAAATGGGAAGGTGCTTTATTGCTCCAAATTTCATCACAATAAAGGCTTATGGGGAAGGTGGCATAATCGTTGTCCTATAAATGTCTCTGTGTAGATTACATGCTTCTTGCCCGGCTAATCCTGGTAATTGATGAACTTCTATGCTGACAATTTTTTTTATATTATTTTGTAATTTGTTTATTAATTAAGATAACACTTATTTTGGGACCTCAACCAAGTAAACACGATTATGTGCTCTGCGGGGTGAGTGTTCAGCGCGTTGACGTTCCCAAAGCAGCGAGCTGGCTGGCTGGCAGGCGGCAGCTGCCAGGGAACGTCTAATAGTCTTCCACTGAGAAGTTTAATTCATTTGCCATAAAGCTAAAAATAAACACAGTCACACTTAATTGGGCTCTGAATGTGAGCATTATTGAGCTTTTGAAATAAAGCAGGACCACAAATTATAACCAAGGACTCAACATTTAAACAGCTGAGACACTGTTGAGCACATGGATTTCAATTTTGCGAGTATTATTTATTATAAAAAGGGGACATGGAGCTATAAATACCACGCAAAAATAATAATGAGATTTTAAACATTGTGATTAGTTTCCAATATTTGGGAGGAATCAAAAGCTTTTCATTTATTTACAGCTGATCATAAGGATATAATTCTGTAGCACTGTACAGATAATATACTGTGATTTCTCTATTACCAATAGCAGATGATTAAAACAGTGTGTAAACATTAACAACGTTCATATGTGTTGAGAGGAAACTATGATGTCAGTATGAAGTTTATTTTATGAGACAATTCAAACGTTTTTTCTTTCTTGGAAGTGCGCTATCACGGGTTACAGACCCGGGATGAAACATTTGTGTATCATTCAAGTTTATGATGCAGAGAGACTTTGAGGCAGGGAGGGGGGGTCGGGTTGGGATAAGAGAGCGAAAATCTAAAAGATTTCCATAAAAAAGTGGAATAAATAAGTGCCTGAGATACAACAACTTGGATTTACATACATTATCCAGCTCTATCTCTTTGGGATATTTTACAGTCCCGATATGTGAGGGGGAGCCGAGCGATAAACTGAATATGACCTATGCTCTGCAGGCTCAGCCAGAAAGAGCAGACGCCTGTAAGAATACTCAAGGAGCAGAGGAAAGGTTGAGAGGATGACGACAAAAAGCCAGGGGAAGGAAGAGAAATGACACTAAAAGGCAGTCACGAACTGATTGATGCTCTGCTGTATTTGAAGATCAGTGGCAGCCTTGTGGTGGCAAGCACAGAGGTCAGCGAGTGTATGTGTGTGTGTAAGCGGGCGTGTGTGTGTGTGTGTGGGTGTGTATGTGTGTCCCAGCTTACTTATAAGGGTGTGTGGCTTCCTTTGTCAGTTTCACTGTCTGGATCGTGCGTGTGCACGTGGATGTGTGTGCAGGAACGTGTGTCCAGATTCTCCCTCCCTCCCTCTCGCTCGCTCACTCTCCATTGTAGGAGAGGAGAATCCTCAGTCACTGGGTGGCTGGGGGAAATCAGATGTGAGCAAAGAATATCATGCTCGATTTGGCCTGGGACTGGAGCCGGGGAACTGGAGGAGAGGCGAGCGGCGTGATGATGTATCGAGCCGTTTGCCAGCCGGATGGGGCACATGGTGGCGGCCCTCTCCATGCCTGTCAGCAAATACACATTTTTCACCCAGCAGGAGTAGTGGGAGTCCTGTGTTTGTCTGCGTGTATGTCTGTGTGTGTGTGTGTGTGTGGGGAGGCTGAAGGGGAACATGTTTTTCTACAGAAAAAAGAAGTTCATTGCAAAATGTAGAAGTGATGATTCCTTTGCATTTGGTGTGATGAAAGAATATGGATACTACTGTGTACATGCATATTAATCCAGACTTATGTGTGCACGTGCGTGTGCGTGTGTGTGTCGTGCGGGCGGGCGGGTGGTGGTGGGGGGCATAATGAGCAACTCACTGCAGACACAGCTGTTGCATCACATGAGGCATGGAAGCGGGCCGTTTCATCTCGTCACGGCAAACGCTCAAGCTTCTGCCTCCAACAAACAACTCCACACAAGGAACAAGTGGTTCTAACAAGACTAAGTTTGGGCTTGTGTGTGGCCCCGGATGTGTGTGTGTGTGTGTGTGTGTGTGTTTGTGTGTGCATTTTCTGTGAGCCGTGTGTGTGTGTCCTGAATTTCTTCCTTGCAAAGGTTCATCACCCCATGCATGTGACCCACACACTCGCCAGATTTAACTCTGTTCCCCATCATCGAAAGACAGGAGGGCCTGCAGCTGTGAGTGGCAACAGGAAAAACATCAAACTCCCCAGAAATGGGAAACGCAGAGTGTTTAATGTACAGTGAGCAAGCACCGCTTTGAAAAATATATCAATTTAATTAATGATTCAGAACAAGAAGGAGAGAAACAAGAAGAAGTAAGAAAAATACAGAAATATTTTTTAAAGGAAAATGCCCAAAATGGTATGAGCCACTCAACTCCCTCTCTCAGCTCAGGGAGTTTCAGGTGAACCCCGAGATGTTGGTGTTGCCATACACTACCACATGTTGGCAGCATACAAGGCAGCCTGAAGGTTTCAGGGCAACACATTCACACACACATACTGTATACACACAAGCACAATACTTCACACTAAAGACCTCTGTTCAGCTCGCGTTGAGGGAAGTGGGCTGGGAGGGTCCTTTGATGTGGGTACACCGAGGTCAGAGAGAGCAGTCTGTGCCGCACTAAATTCCATCCCCCACAATAGTTCCTTTTTTCACTTTGCTACTGGCTTCGTTTTGTGAAGCCCATCTTCAAAACAAGCATAAAAAAAAGAATTTAGCACAGTCTGAATATGTAGGAGTATAGAATGGATAGATGCCATGTTTCGGGCTGTGCAGTCACCACATTTCCCCTTAGAAGTCTGCAGTCTGTGTTGCATTTAGGACTTTTCCTCTATTGCACTTGTTGGGGCTTTTGTTTCGGGAACCAGGGGAAAAGGCAAAAGGTCTAACCGGCACATAAACTAATCTCAAATGTCATGTCTTATTAGACACAACTGGAAGAAAGGTTTGCCTCACTCGCTCTGCAGAGTCAATGAATTTGTCAAAAAATTTTATGATAATTCATTCAATTACTCTTTAGACATTTAAATGATGTGGAGAGTGAGGGAGGAGGTGACGAGGGTCAGCTGAAAGGAGAAGAAGAGGGGGACTCAAGGAGGGGGAGGAGAAGAGGGATTGGGAAATAATCCTGCTCTTGATATTACACTCCCTCCAGAGGCCTTTTAAGAGCTCCATATCACAGTGTGAGGCCTCCTAAACTTCTCTCCCCCTACTTACCAACTCAACAGCCAGGCCTGCCCCCTCTCTCCAAACCCCTCTGTTCACAACTTATTCACCTAACACATACAGTACCAACATATCACTTGCTGAACTTGTGTGCTTAGTTATTTCAACACGTGCATGTGTATTGGCAATATGAATCTGTTTTCAACATTAAATGTCATGTTAAAACCAGATGTAGTGTACGCTGGTGTCTGTGGACACAATCCTACAAATATACATAAATAATCACTGACAGTTTTTTTTGTCTTTTTCCTCCCTGATATACACACACACACAGACACTTCCCCTGTTTGGTTCCATGGGAGAATGACAATAAAAAGGCCCGCCGCTTTTTTCGACCCTTGACCTCTGATCCCTGGAGGTCTCCCACCGCCTGTGCTGGAGGTGAGGAGGGAGAGAAAGAGAGAGAGAGGGATGGAGGGGTGATAAAAGGCGTGGAGGTGGTGGGGCCCTGAGAACAGCTCCCTTTTGACACGGCAGCTCAGGCTGCATCATGGGTAAGCTCCCCCTCTAGTGTTCACTGGCCTCTCCTGTGCGTGTGTTCCTGCTCCCACTGAAAGAAAAGTTTTCAATCACCGTCTGAATGTGTTGTAATTCTAAACAGAGATACCTGCTACAGGGGATCTAGTTGTGTTTGAATACCATGCACTGCAGGTGCCCACAAGATGCTCCCACATGCAACAAGTGTGCTTCACTTTAGTACAGCTCAGTCTCATGCAAGTTTTGACATAATTTTTCTATAAGTTAACATAAATTTAAACAGACAATTGTCACTCTAAATCAAGCTCTCCTCCTCCGCCGTCATGTTTTTTTTCCTGTAACTAAAAATAATATATTGATTATAATGTACTATTATGTAATCTCAGAATAGCCACAGAGCAATACGAAAACCACTCATGAATTGACGTCAATTAGCATCCAGTTACAGTTGTGTGTGCCTGTGTGGGGACGTTGCCTTGGCAGCATCCTTCTCTCTCAGGATTGGCTTTTGTGGAGAGGAGAGTCAGAGCATCTGGTCGCTATTGCCTCAAAACCAAGCGTGGTGTTTTCCCCCATTTACACCTAAACTATGCCAGTGCCTCCTATACTAGCTTAGCCGTGCCTGAGGGCATGCTAATTACCTTCCCTCTCGCCCTAAATTAACCAACTTTCACTGGGACTCTGTCGCCACTTTCAATCCGGTGTTGATAGCAGACGGAGGGGAGGGGGGGAGCAGAGGAGAGGGAGGGTAGGGAGGGAGGAGCAAAGGGCGAAAATAGAAACAAACCAATAATCTTCTACATTGCCTCCTAAACGAGAGCCACTCCGTCTCTAATGTAGACAAGTCATTTTGTACAAGCCGTTAAAGCCCACTGGGCCAGGCGAGCAGGCAGTGCAGGGCCGCCTGTTTCAAAGATCTTTTGCAATCAGTTACACAATGGACCCCCTCATTTTATACTGCTACATCATAAAAGTGCTCCTTTTGTTACATTTCCATCCTTAAAAGGGTCTTAATCCCCATCCTTTCAGGCCGGTCTATGGCAAATTCCTCAGGGACATCCCATTCGCTGCAAGGGCTGGAGTGACCCACTCAGAAACCAGCATGCAGGACTTTGAGCTTTTCTTCTGCTGCCACTCTCCAGAGAACATTAAATCGTACTTTTCATCCCCCTCACCATAGGGGGAAGCCCCTTAATGATGACAGAGAAAGAGAAATTCCTCCACTCGGTCCTATGACACCATTCTGCTGTCAAGCAGGCGTCTCGGCGGACAGAGAATCAAACATGGCTTCCTGCAGGTGGAACGCCAATGAAGGTCACGGTACAGTGCAAAGAGGAGAAGAAGGAGGGAGGTAAGGAGGGAGAGAGATAAAGAAAGAAAGAGAGAGGGAAGGAGGGAGGTAGCCCCTTCAGAGGGAGCCCAGCTTTTCCTGTGCAAATTAAGTCATCTGCAAAAAAAAAAAAATTGTAGCTTTCATTCCATCATGCTTCATGTTATTGACCCATTTGATTTTTTACATAGCACACACTCTACACCAGTGTTGCTGCTCCAGGATGTGTGTTCCTCTAACCTATCATCTATTTCGACAGATATTCTTATTCAGTGGTGTACGCTCCAACAAACTCTATTTTACCTCAGCCTGTTTCGGTTTCTGTTTTAAGTCCCGTTCTTTTTTGTCTCCCTGCTTCGAGCAGCTGAAGTTTGTCTGCGGCTGCCTTTGTGTCGCCATCTCTCCGAGAGGGTGCATTTAATCAGGTTGAAACCCCCGCTGTCCAACCCCCCAGCCCTGCTCCGCGCCGGACCCCTCAATGAGAACATTGTACCGAAATAAAACATCTGTCAATCAAAAGCCAGATATTCAAGTCAGTGTTCGGCTGAAGTCCCCGTTACGTCCCGCCACATTCCCCCGAATGTTAACACAGTTTGATGACTATTTAATTCTGTTTCCAGTAGTTATACTGGAGAGCTCAGCGTGCAATATGGAGATCATGCACGGCTGCAAACCGATGACAACATGTGTGGGCCAAAGCTGCCTGTTGTACATCAATAAGTACAACTTGTATATGAATGAAGTTATCACACAGATGAAGAATTTTGATAAATAGATTAAAGAATGGCATAAACAATTTGCATTATAAAATGTGATGAGTTGCCCGATGGTAATTGTAGCTATAGCAGGCTATTTTATTTAGTCATGAAGAACGTTGTTATCTTAAGCTTTGTGGCACCTGTGTCCCAGTTAGAGCCCTTATTATACAGGCAGGTCAGCCGGTCAAGGGACTAATGCCGGGGGATTTGACCGGGTGAAGATGTCACTGATAGTTTCCAGCATGAGGCGAACATAGACTTCAATAGTCCATAATCCTCCGGCTACAAGCCTTACCCCTCTGTAATGGCTTTTCTGACCACTCGGCTTAGGCCAACACAAAAGTCATGGAAATGTGTACATGGAGGTTCAAAGCCACCTCGACCACGCAGCGCTTTCAAGCGTTTCTTGCGGGAACATTTTTCACCTCAGGTTTTCCGCCCAAGGTGGAAATAAGTCCTTACAGCTACTACAGTGGAATGATAATAAGCAGAATACACTGCATGTTTCACAGTTTACATTCAAGTTAATGGAGCATGTCGCCGGGGAGAAAACACCAAAAAACAGGAGACGCCATCAACAGCAATAATTACATGCAGAGTGAGGGAGGGGCTGGTATGAACCAATAATCACGACCAGCGCTGACGCTGGAATCTGATTAAACTGCTAATGACCTGTCACTCAGGAGCGGGGCAGATGTTTATAGATGCCCAGTACCAACCGCACAGCTCATCAGTCAGAGTCAGAGCCTTGGCAGCCATGTCACCTACCACACCCACTCACTTAGCATTGCCACCGCGCAGCACTGGGGAAAAACCCGCGAGCAGCAGCTCCTTTCAGGTTACTAATGGAGGATGTTGAGCGGTCAGCATGTGTTTTCACACAATCAGAGGAGAGGTCAGCAGTGTGTGTTTATTTATTCCTGTTTTTTTTTTTTTCATTCTCACCGTCTTGCTTTCTGCCACCGCGCGACACCGCCTTTCCCGAGCCAGTGCCCCTTCCCTTCCACCATTTGTGATGTGGAAGCAGCCATTTTCTTGTGGTGACTTCCTCAGCTTTCACCCTGATGCGTGACACTCATGACAAATTGGGTGTGGAAGTGAAGGTGATGGGCTGTGAAAGCAATGCCCCTGCCCCCCCACTATACACACTGTGCACATATACACGAAGGCAGGCTGACACACACACAAACACATGAATATCCGTGTGTGTGTGTGTGTACGCAATCTCAAACACACACACATACAATACACTCAGCCACTCAGCCCTGCCCTGAGACAAAGCAAGAGGCTGTGTTGCAAATAGGGTGATGACCTGGATGTATAACACACAAAGAGGAGAAAACAGGAAATTGAAATTTTGACTTTCTTCAACTCCAACTTTGACTCCAGAAAGTGTTTCGTTTCAGCCCCATCTGCCCAAAACCGCAGCACTATTCAATAATCTGAAAAAGAGCTCTTTAAAGTATCAACACATTTACTCATCGTTCTGTTTTTTCCCATCTTTTCAAAGAAAATATCCAGAAAATACGATTACTTCCACATTTGAGGTTTATTTCAGTTAATGTGGAACAGAGAGATTTTTAGCTTTGCTCTGACTACTTTATTATTATTTTCAAATAAATCATAAACCAATTAAAACCCACCTTTACAGTGCAAAATTGAGTAATTCCAACCAGGGGAAAAATTATTATACTGAATTGTACAGCAATTATCATAACATTATACTAATTCCCATAGAAGTATTTAAATTATATGGTTGGTTGATTGCATGATGAATTAAAGAGCCGTTTTCCCCCTTCCTAAGAACCTCATCCAACAGTGATCAGGAGCTCCAAGGCACCTTCAAGAGCAGACAGGCCGGAACCCGTCTAACCTAATATAGTAGTCACATTATTATTATCATCACCTCCAGGGACCTAATCCAACCTGTAGCCTCCGCCTGATCTACGAGTGCTTAAGGAACATATTATTACATTAGCACCATAATAACGCAACAGGGTGATACAACTTCATGTTGTACGACTCAATTTTCTGGAATCACCTGACGTTGATTTAATTAATAAGTGACGCTTGCAGCAAACACTTTACCTGGAGTTTTTCTTTTCTGAATCATGTGGACGAAACGGCTGACATGGACCTGCTCACACCTACACGAGACATTTTTGTCTTTTCGAGCCACAGGGCAACATTACAAACACCAATATTCATGGTAAATATTCTAGGTGAGATTTAAATTGTTAAAGGTACACAAAATTCTCAAATCTATTTAATTGGGAAGACAAGCTCATATGTTGACAAATAGTAGGGTGCAACGTATGTGGATCTTGTATGTATCGTTGATCATTTATTAAGAGGAGTCACTTTGAGATCTTAAATCACTGTAGCAATAATCTCTCTATAAATCCCTTCATGCCCCGGCAACCCAGCAACTGCCCGGCCTCCCCCTCCCCTATGTGTACTCCATCCTGGAACCTATTGTTCTCAGATACAGGTCTACCCAGCATCCCCAGGACTCGCCTCAGAACCGGTGGCAACAGGGCATTCAGTGGCCTCAACTCGGTTCCAGCAGAGATCCGCAATCCACCATCCCTGGACTCTTATAAAAAACTCATTAACAGCCTTTCGACCACTTGTTTTTTAACCCTGGCTAACATTTCAAATATTTTCCAATTAAATTTTTATTCTCACTTCATAATTCTGTAAAGTGGCCTTGGCTAGCTTGAAAGGAGTTATATAAATCAAAGTTATTCTTCTAATTATAATTAAAACATGCTATGTTGAAAGGAGAAAGCAAGAGAAAAAAATCAATTTTAATGCACAATGTCCTGGACAACACTAATATCCTTCATAAGCTTTATGGTGAACACATATACACATTCAGTATACATGCAGAGACTCACTCTCTCTCTGTCTATATATGTCACACGTAGTCATAAACACACATATAGATACAGCCTGTAGCATATTTACATATAAGATTAAATTAAAGGTCAACCTGGTATGAAACAGCCTTTGGAATACACCACACAGTGCAACTACCTACTGGAGCTTCTGAATATTAAATGAACTATGTAACCCACTGGCTTTAATTAGTCAGTTTAATCTATCTTTGTGTATTATTACAGGTTATCTACACCATTATCAAGTGTAAACCCAAAAGACACGACTGCATAACGCATTCTGGATTCCAAGTCATATGTTTAAAAAAGTAATCAAACATACGCATGGGCATATGATCACATGACCCTCGCTGGGTGTGGTTACCCAGAATAAATACTCTTACATGTATAATGTCCTTGAAGCATCGCTGAGCTCAACAGAAAGTCATCTCCTGAATTAGCTTTGACCGTATCACAATTTTACATTAACACTACCCTTCCTTTTAGATTGTAACGAGGCCATCACCTGGCAACGACTTCAATACATACAAATGAGGGAGGTGGAATTCTTATTAGATTACTAAGGTGAAGTTGATTAGCAAGAACTATAGCTTTGCTTTTTGAAAACATAATTGTACTGCAGTATTGAGCTGCAGGCTCACATTATCAAAGTTGTATCAGGCAATTGACAAGGCTTTTATAATTAGGCATGCTGCTCTTTGAGAGACGAAGACGAAATCTCAGCTACACAATGCACAGCAGGCTATATATTCACTTACAACCCCTACAGGCAGCACAGAGCAGGCTCGCTGCCTTTGATCGTTCCACCCAATTGTTTATGGAGGTTGTAGAGGTCCCAAAACCCTTTTGAATTAGGCATAACTCCAGTTGATGAGCGCAGATGCTGCTCAGTGGAAGCAGTAGCAAAATATCCCTGATGCTTCGTTCCTTAGAAAACAATTCAACCAATTTAGATTAGCTGATTCGAATCTGTACTCTAGGTTTTGGGTTTGTCTTATTTGTGAAAAAATAAATTATTCCTTTTTTTAACCCATGCATTCAATTCAAATCAATTCAACTGTATTTTATGGTTTTATGAAGAGTCAGTTTATTGTGCTGCTGCTGGGCTACTTCCTAAGGTGGATGAAAAGTGATCTATGAATAAAGTTATAGTATTATTGTTATTAGCATTTTTGCGCCAAATCATATAAAACTTTAGGCACTTAACAAAGTAAGGTTGAGCACTTGGGGACTGTGGAGAGAAACAAAGCAGAACCAGGCTCAATGTAGGCAGCCATTTACCTCAACTGGTTGGTTTCATTCAGCTATATAATCATCTGTATATCCAACTCAACCTGTTCATGATCACAAGGAGCTGAAGGATTCATTCTCCTTATACATACCTACACAAACCTATTAAGATACATTTTTCCCTTAAGAAAGACAAACCTTGGCTCAGTTATTGTTAAGTGGGTTTGCACCTCAACATATCACCGTATAAACTGAGACCATTTTAACAACATATTATCATATATCATTATGCATTACTAAAATAAGACATGACTAAAAGCACTAAAAACTTCTCTTAATCCATATCATTTGCTCTGTATCATCAATACTGCCAATTCTGAAGTGCCTCTATTCCATGTTTACATATACATTTTCCCTAAGACACTGGGCATCACAAAGCTATAGACCCCGTCTGTGCACGGTGGCCATTGTGAGGCCGTCAGGCGAGGGCTTTTTGTGCCATTGTGCTCAGTGACAGGCTGAATGAGAGGGAGTGTTTCTCAGTACCAGGATGTGTGGGAGACACCTGCTGGGCCGGGTTGCACCGGCCTGCTCTGCTCCGCCATTAAAACGTGTAGCACTAGGGGCTCTTTTGTTAGGCGGGAGCTGTTGGTGGTGACATGTTTGAAGTGTCACAAGTGTCAGTCTTTATTAGATCCAGAATGATATTAGGAGATGGAGGAGTATGCTTAGTCAAGGAAGGGGGAAGATAGACTGAGCAAGATGGATAGAGAGCATCCTTCTTGTGCCATTTTCTCTGAAAATTGAATATCCTGCCAAATGCAGAAGTTGTGAGGCTACCTTGGATTCTACTGTGCCAGCGGTTTTCATATTTACTGATTGTCACACTATCTAATGTCCAACTTTGTGGTTTTCTTTTAAATTTTCCGCTATCAAGTCATGAGACATAATTACACTTCCTGGTAGAAATATCTTACAGCCCAGATGACAAGTGAGGTGGAATCATCAGGTGCTAAGTAGAATTATCTACGGAAAAACAAATTGGTTACACAAACCGTATTTTCACATATTATACAAATCAGTAGCAGCGAATATGAAAAAAATAGGTCAAAGGGTGCATTACATATAGTGTATATTGTTTGCAGCTGTCAGTACAATTCATCACATCATCTTTTGAGTTAATGAAGCATCTCTTTACTTTTGTTTTCACTATCATACTGTCTATATGTGTCTGCAGGTCCATGTCTGTGTGCATTTCCAAATAACTAGAGAATACAAGCGAGATAATTTAGGGGGTTGCTGCAGTACAAATACGGAGGTTGCCTCGAAGCACATATCAATTGACATCTGCTCAAATGTTCATCGACAAAAGGAGAAACACGGAGGGGAAAAAAGTACGAGGGAGAGACAGGGAAAGGGAGAGGGGTCCTGAGAGGGGGAGAAAAATCCATAATTGCTCTCATCGCCATATGATTTTCTGCAGGCAATTTTCAGGGAGCACACATTGACCTTTGCCTACTTAATTCCTGTGCAGTAAAGAAACAGAGAGATGATCACTGAGGCACATAATTACACCCTCATCGATACATGGATCTATGGGATGGGCAATGAATGCAACCCAGGGATGAAAGTACAATACACATTACCCTCACACACACACACACACACACACACACATAAGCATGTACTCTGACCTACACGCACACACTTGCAAGACAACACATGCCCACACACACATCATCATCATCATCATCATGGAAGTGTCATATATTTCTATCTGGATGCAAAGTCAATGTGAAATGCATGGTGGGTAATGATGATGTGAAGGTTTGAGGCTGCGAGCTGGATGGAGGAGCCCCATATGGCTCTCTCCGTCCGTGTCATTACCTTGTTACGCCTCTGACTTCCATTCAGAGAGAGAGGCAGAGAGGGAGAGAGAGGGAGAGGGAGAGAGAGAGAGAGAGAGAGAGAGAGAGAGAGAGAGAGAGAGAGAGAGAGAGAGAGAGGATCACCCAAGACCGTGCTACATCTGAAATTGTCTGGGGTCAACAGTGCCATAATTACTTTAAAATGTCAGCCTGCAATAAAATACAACAGTTCATCTGGCAGAAAGCAAATTAGCTTTGACCATGCCGTAATTACCCTTTCCTGCAGAACCATTAGAAGAGATCAAATCTTCACATTCTCTGTTTGAGAAAAGGCCATCAGAGTACACTCCACCTGACAAGGATGCACATTTGCCATTTTGCAGGGGTAATTAATTGTCCTTATAATAGAAATTTTATATTGGACATCGAAATGGAAAAAGTGTAATAACCTGCCAGTTTTATCTTAACCATTTGCTGACACCCTTTGCCTCTTGCTCCCTCGCCATTCCCCCTTCCTTGTATTTGATTTGAGCAGCTGACTGATTTCTGTGTTCAATCCTTTGACAGAGGATTTGATGATACTGAGATATTTAATGTAAAGACAGTGATCTCCAGCAAGTGCGTCTTAAAACAGGAGGTCAGAATAGAGTTGAATGTTTTTAAAAATATTTTCAAATATCACGACAGCCAGGAAATAGGTAACTGGCATCTCTGATGTGTTGCTCAGAATAACAATAAAGATTTAAACATGTATTGCCCAATAATCCAGTCATTAATGGAAATCCATCTTTCGCTGGTGTAGGGGACACAACAGAATACAATACAGTACATAACAAGACAAAATACATTACTCAGCCTGAAATTTCATTAAAGAAAAAAAAATGATATATATAATGTATTGTAACAGCAGTAAACATTTTAAATTAAGTTAACAATTAAATATTTAATACCAAATATAAAGTGCTTTGGTGCCTGCTCAGATTCTGTCTGAATCCCATGAGGACCTGGTGTAAATGCCCCTAAATTAAGAGCATCCATTCTGATAATGCACAGACTCAAAAGAGGGGGAAATGAAGGAAAATGGTAAAAACTAGAGGAACTTCTAACAAAAAAGACAAATATCATTGTTGGTCAACTTGATTATAATTGAAACAAGACTTAAAGTTGATTTCCATAGAGGCCGGCATCACTCCTCAGACCAAACCAAAGGGATTTGACCCACACTGCCTTACATATGACCCAGCTGTAGCCTCTGTGGGTAATGGTCTTACACTATTACAGTATGATGAAGAAAACAACAGTGGAAGGAGATGAATATTAAATGAGGATCAGCAGGCTACGGATAACCTCCCAACTTAGGGCACCCTGGGTCAAAGTTCAATAAAGTCGAACTCCACGCTAAAATATTCTATTTCTTAATTGAGTCATCTTGCTGTACACAACATTGCGTGTAATAGGATGCACACACTGCTTATAAAGGTTAAAAGTCCACATTCAGTCCCAAACATCAAGTTCTCAATTTAACACAACACACAATCAACAGACGTCAATCAATATGTATCAAACTGTTCGGGGATTTTGTTGAGGTGGGCTTCTCCCCTTGTTATCTCACATTCTGAGTTATTATGGAAATACCCTCCCGGCGAACACAGCCCACATCCACTCGCCTTTAACCACTTTTGTTCACCGCCATGTAATTTAACGGCAACTACATTTACTGACAAGCTGGAGAATTACACAGAAAAGACAGACGGTAAAGAGATTAAAACAGGACCTGTTTTAGCGCAGCATGGGAGCTTTACACCACCAAGCCGAAGTGTTACAGCGATCAATTCCATTGTGATTGATTCCGGTAAGCCCCCGTGTGTTTCATAAGGTACAGGTAGTGCATTTTGCGGGTGATTATTATCATGGTGAATTTCGTTCCTCGACCCACACACACACAAACGCAAGCACACTTTTAGCGATTAGCGTCGGAGACAGAGATGTTGCCTATGCAGCCAAACTAACTGAATAGGGATTAGGTGTGGAATAGCTGGGTGTGGACGGAAGCCCAAAGTAGTCAATTGGGATTGTATTTCAGGTAGCTGCATATACAGCGCCACCGCTGTTCTGCTGCTGCTGCTGCTGCTGCTGAATCTGAATCTCAGCTCAAGAGCATTGTAACCTTATCAAATTAGCTTTGGGCCCAGTCTGTCAGCCAGTGCTGCTGGGTTGGCAGCCACCACCATGATTAGTCATATTGAATTATACATTCAGAGCATGTATGACACCTTCCAAATCAACACAATATGTAGACACACACACACACACGTACACACACACACACACACACACAAACCTACTGTTTTCAGAATCAGACACACACACACACACACACACACACACACACACACACACACACACACACACACTTATATGAATGCACACACATGCATACACACCAGCACACAGACAAAAAAACACACACTTTAGGGTTTCTGTTTTGGAACAGGGTGATGCGGATGTGCGTAAACAGGATTAGGAGAGACGGTTCCACTGTCACACAGACCTCCAGATTGTAATTCTCATGCCTCTCTGACAGCTTGGCACAGCACTAAGTCACCTAACGCTTGCCTTGACATGAAATCCAGACCTGGGCACAGATGAGGTTATCAGTGGGGGGAGATGAGTGGGAGGAAACGCGTCTAGTCCAATTCAGAGAACTGCTTGGTGCTAATGCCTGGGCTCCGTGGACTGAGGGGACTGAGGCGGCACAAGGAGAATGGCGCGAGGTACAAAACAATATCCACCATAGGCGCCTTCGGCACAGTCACCGTGATGGCGGGACTCAGATCGCACACGTGTGAAACCTATCTAAAAGTAGCTGGGAGATTACAATCCTCTTCATTAAATTTATCTCTCGCGACATAAACTTTTAATATGCGCACCACCAGTGTGTATGGGACTTCCAGGGCAGTTTAAATGACTGCAACCTGTAATTACTGTTCCAGCGCTTGATTAGAATAATCTGATTGCAATTATTCAGTGACTTTAAAAATACAAGCCTCGAGCTACAGAACAATAATTCAAGGGCAGTGATTGGGAACGTGTTTCTTTTTTGGCTATAAAATGACGTTTTAATCGACACAGAGTGAGAAGAGGTTCCCTGCTAAGGAGCCAGCTCCCTCAATTAAAGACCATTTATGCAGTGAGGGGAAAGACGTTGTGCTGCGATGTGGAGTTAATCACCAGGCAGACACTTACACAGTTCTCACGGATCAGGGAACTAACCCCTCTAACGGGTAAATAGGCAGAAATGCAGCGCTGTGGCGAGGCCAACCAGGAACACACATACATATATACAGTATTAAAAACATTAATGCTACCAATTGCTGTATTGTGCCGTTTCTTCCCTTAATAAATCTTAAGCTTGATGGTCCAAGCCCATAGGAGGAGAAGTTTTGTTATGATCCTTTGGTTAAGACTCAACATATTAAATCAAAATTCTCTTGCAGTCAAGCAAAACATAAGAAAGACATGTCAATTATGTCCCATATTCTGCAGCAACAAAAGCTAAATAATGGATTGCATTCAACAGACAACTCTGATGTATCTCATCACTCTGAGGAGTCTGTGGTAGATTCATTAAAAAAGTAATACCACATGAAGGAGAAGTATTGCCCAGCTGGCACTGATTCCATGGTCAAAGTGAAGGACAAACATTGTGACTGTATAATCTTTTTCCGGGCTTCTATAATTTGCAGGACTTTATTTCCTTGTTCCGATTTACCTGAGGAGAGGCGACTCTTGTCCGTGCCTTACAGGCTCAACCACAGTGGGTGATTAGCAGAGCTGATTAGTACTTCAACACTCACACTCACACGCACACACACACACACACACACACACACACACAGTCAGACTTTAACTTGTCCTTCAGCACTCTTACATTGCATGATGCAATTTGTACAGTACATGTGTATATAATGATGTGAAGAGAGACTAGGTGCTTACATTTATAAATGGAGTGTCTTGAATTGAAATCAAAATTGCCCGTTGTATTTTTTGAAAGCTTAATCGTAACCATCCTGAATTATTCTGCTTCTTAATTGACTGTACAATACTAACAAAACGCACCACCAAGGGAGCATTAATCAGTATTACTCTGCCTTAACCTCGGTAAGTGGCACAATAAGAGACGTGCCCTCTCTAATCAGCTTCATTGTGTTATATCACCTCCGCTCTAACTATATCACCGAGAGTTCAAAGACCCTGCACTACATGTTATTGCTGAAACCATCTTTAATCAGCGGCATTGGTCTTTGTTAGATCACGGAGGTCTACGTGGTAATGAAAACGGCAGCTAGCTCTGATAGCAGCCTAATTGGGAGATAATGAGCCAATAACATCAATGGCTAATGACACACAGAGTCTAAGTCACACCCCCCTCAGGCCACACAGAGGCTCATTCACCACTGATGGAGTGCGGAGCTGGGATGTCTGACAGAGCTAGACCTCGCTCTGTACAAACAGGCTGTCTTGATGGCTTCATTAGGCTAATGAAAGGTGGCGCTGACGCTTAAAGATGGTTATAGTGGACTCTAGCTAAAGGGAACACACAGAGACACCTGATCCGTAGTGATCTGTCTAATGGTATCCTTCAGAACAGTTTGGATCATTTCTGTGTTCTGCGTTCCACACAACTGGTGGTATATTTGATTTCATTATCAAAATAGAGAAACACCGTGCACTGCCATTCACAAGGAAGAAGCACTGAATATTATGTGTAGTTTGTTTGTGAGGTTTGACGGCTTAAGCACAGTATGAGTGTGTGGGCGTGGGCACCAGTAAGTGGGTTGAAGGGGGCTGAACTTTTGTCAGGTCTCAACAATAAACTAGCTAACAGTAAACAAGCCTGATGATGCATAATCTCATTAAGAGAGGCACCAAGCATGGAGAAACGACCCGGCTAATCCACACTGTGCTAGCTCCGTAACCTGCACATAATCCTACAGAGAGGGAGCGAGGTTGGGAGGAAGACATATGAAGAAAAAGAAACTTCACTTCTCAGCTCAAATTTTGCATTTAGGTTGTGACATGTACGACAAACTGGTCATGAGACAATGCAATCTGCCAATGTCCATTTATGTCCTTTAGCACTGCTCTTTAGAAGCCAATGAAATATGTGTAAAATATCAGAATTGATGGCTTAATTTGCTACCATGCTACATGTCCTGTATGGCTAATTAATGTACAGGCGGGGCCAATAGCGTAGATTCTCATGATCGTGCATTAGTTGGACAGTGATGCTACGGACTAGCACTTAGCATAAGTTAACAATGTACTTTTGTTTTACAACCTGCAGTTAGCCACACAATGCAATTTCAGAGTAGCTAAAAACCATCGTAGACAAATTAGCAACAGCAACAACAACACGTAACAGCTGCACTCACGCCACAGTTACAGACTACAGTTTAAGAAGAGAGGCAGAGTACCGGTGGTGAGAGACTGCAAAGTACTCACCACTAGAGGGGGTATTTTTCCCAAGTGGAAGCACTGATTTCCAGCTAATCCCCGAAACAAGTGTCTCTTCCTGTTTCCGTTGTTATTTTTCATCTCATTATTTAAATAGCCAATGTCCCTGCCTCCATTTATATTGTGTTAAAATATCGTGTTGTCGGAGAAAAAGAGAACAGTATGGCGACACTACGATACACCTGCTTAGCACAACACACATACACTTGGCTTGTTACACAAGTACTACACAAACACTCTCCAGAGAGGTGTTCACTCTTAATCCACCATCATAACAGCAATCCACCAAGGTGCCATCACCCTTGGCTTTTAAAGGGAATGGGGGATAGGACTTTGTTTGAATGCATGTTACTCCCAACAAACACAAATATTTTATTGAGAAATTAGGTAAACAGCATGCGCCTGATGCAGTGACTTTTGTTTTCAATTGTTTAACTAGGAAAAGACAACTCGCCAACGTAATGCCTCCAGTCATGGTTGTCACTGGAGAGGAAGCATACAAAAACAAATCTTGTTTTGTAGATGGCTCATAATTGATTATCTGACCCAGTATGTGAACATGAAAATGAAGATTTGTGTCAGGGAGTGAAAGTAACTATGAATGATAGATGGTTACAACAGAACTACCACAGGAAGCCTATGACAACACATACCATCATTGCAATGGACTTACATTTTCAATCAGAAGCATCTGAATAAAGGATTATGAAGAATTCTGATCAGTGTGACAGTATTTATGTTCTATTTTACTTTAACCAATGAACTTGACTCTGCCTTTCTATTACTTTTGTGTTTTTGCTGACTTAGTGAGTGACCTTTCAAATTAAAAGAACCTCAGCTTAAAATCATGGCCACAAAGGCAAGCAGAGTAAAGTGGCCTGTGAATTATCTGAAAATGCAAAGAGATGGAAAAAAATGACAGAGAAGTTAAGAAAAAACAACAACAGTATATTACCTTAGAAAGCTTATTTAGCAAAACACATCCAGGGGAAGTTAAATGAGGAAAAATTGCTTTGTCTCCCGAAGCATCGTGTTGAACTTGCACTAATATCATAAGCTGCACTCTCTTCGCTTTACTTTCAAAACTTTGCTGAGCAAACTTTTTCTGCCAACTCCTGTACAGCTGAGGGAAATTCATCATTATCAGCCCGTGGATCAAAAATGGAGAGGGGGTGAAAATGACAGATACAGCAAAAGTAAAGAAGGGGAAGGTGGGTGGAGATGATGTGGGGAGTGAGGATACAGAGAGATTGGAAGCAGACAATGAGCAATGGTGGGTGAGTGTAGTAGGTGTGTGTGTGTCTGTGTGTGTGTGTGTGTGGGTGTGTGTGTGTGTGTGTGTGTGTTAGAGAGAGAGAGAGTGGTCCTTGAAGTAGACCCTGGAAGCCGGGGACCAGCTGGACTCTGAGTACTGCCTGCTGATTCTGCCTGCCCTCCCGATCCCTAAATCCCTTACCTCCTTTCCACAAACCCTCTCTGTCCTGACACTTTGCTCTTTCTCTCCATGTTTGTTCTCCTCATTCTATCCGTGCATTTTAACTTCTCAACTGTACTAATCTCCTGCCTCTCTGTGAAAAGTTCCAAAGCGTCTTTACACTGGTTCCCTGTATGTTTTAGAATTGATTTTAAGATGTTACTGATTGCTTTTAAAGCCTTTCTTACAGCTAGATCAGACATTCAGTACATTGAGATCCTCGGGCGGATCCAAATACCGGACTAAAAACCAAAGGGGAAAGAACGTTTGCTGTGAGGGCCTCAAAACTCTGGAACAATCAGGTCAGATGAGTCAGTGATCTCTTTTAAATCCCTTGTTAAAACATACTTTTATCGGAGGGCCTTTCCTGATTTTACCTGGATTTTAATTCTATTTTATTGAATTTTACTGAAAATAAATATTTATTTATAGCATTTCTCAACAACAAATAAGGTATAAACTCTTAGCCCTTGTAAAGTTAAACTTGAAAAAAAAAACATACAAAAATAATGCAAAGTGAGATAACCTTTGCCCTGACTTGAGCGATTCTCACAAAGACAGAATATAAATGACGTGTTTACAAACTAGTCTTGTCCACTCATACTTGGCAGCTTGAAATCAAATCACAACCATTTAACCGGTCTCACAGACAGTGTAGAGTTTTGGTTTCAGTAGTTTATATTCATGAATCCGTCTTTAACTCCCAGACACTGGGGAACAAATGCAGAGTAACAAGAAAATACTGGATGCACAGGAAAGTAGAAACAAGTCTGTGATGGTTGAATTATGTAGAGTTTAATTACAAGCAAATCCTCTGTTCTCTTCCGAAGTTAATTAAAATCTATCACAAACCACATTAACAACAGGGACGTCTTTGCAGAAAAGGTGTTCTCTGTGTATCCTCAAGCAACATGCAGCTAACTCTGGTGCTTCTCATATCAGGGACTGCAAACCTCAGATAGGAAGGACTGGAGCACAGTGAAAGATTTACAGGCTTAAATTAACTTAAAAATGTAAAATACAAAAAAACGTAATTCTCTGATAACATACTGTATAGTTTCAGTTCTCATACATGTTTTGCTGTCAACAATCAACAGGCTCAAACCAGTGAGTTTAATTATTGTATTTGTGTTAGTCGTGGGTCTACATTTGTCTTTTCAGGATGTGTATATCATTATATGAAGAAAAGACGTATTCCTTGTTTTCTGAAGTAACGGCCATGTCAGAGTGCAGAGGCAGAAAGACATCCAGGCGAAGTTTTCCGCCTCGATGAGTCCAATCAAAATGTTCACACTTCTGTTTGTGGTTCCTCTAAAAACAAAGCAACCGCCCAAATCTATGAATAAAATGAATGCTAAACTTTATTTGTGGGAAAGACATCATTCAAGTTCTTTTCCCGAATGTTTCTTTTATAAAAAGAGTGTGATATTCATGAGTTATATATATATTTCAAGTATGTACTTTTGTGATGGATACATCTAATCTAACAGAATTCAAACTAGTGGCAAGATTTTTCTCATGTTTTTTTTTCTATCACGATGCATAAAAGAGAGCAAGTACAGCAAACATAAGCCTGCATGTTTTATATTTGTATGTTAAAGAAGAAAAACTGTGAGGTGAAAAGAGCACAATGCTCCTGCTCCCTTTCATCGTTTTTTCCTTCTTCTCAAAGAGACGAAAACAGGGTCTTGAATCAAAGCCAATCACTTCAAGGGCCTGAACTTAGCCACTGAATTCTCTGAGAAATGTTCTTATTCACACAGAGAAGAGAAAGAGTGGTGGTTAAAAAAAAGGAGGGGGGATGTAGAGAAACAGACTGAGAGGTGAGAAAAAATTAACGCGGTGAAGCATTGAATCTGGAGTTATGAGAAAAAAAATATCAAACTGGTGCGTGGAGTTCTAGCCTCCACACGCAACTGACCTGTTTCCAAATAATCAGCACGAAAAGAAGAAAAAAAAGATTAAGTCCTTGAGAACGAGAGCAGTTTTCACACTCTAGCACACACAGAGAAGGAGCAGAGATGAGAGGGTTGGCCGCATTGTACTGCCCCACTTAAATCTTACTTTCAATTCACCAAATGTGTTATTTGACTTGGCAAAGGAGCTGGTATGTCCCACGGAGCAGCGGGGAGTCTGACCAGGACTTTGCCAAGTTTGCTGCAGCCCTGCTCAACAGCCTTCGTCTTGGCTAGTGAGTGACCTTAGACTTAGTGGGTGGTTCTAGAAAGAAAGGAGGGGGGGGAGGATGCTCAGAGAAAGGAAAATTCATCAAAAATGAAGAATACGCGTAAACTCCAGTGGTTGGAGTTCAGATTTTAATTTGACAATTCTATGAGCGCATGAACAAAACCGAGGAGAAAAAAATGAAAAAGAAATGTATTTTGAACAAAAAAGAAAAACAGGATCGGAATATACCCAACACAGACTGAGAGGCACAGAGAGAGAAGGTCCAAGCACCAGTAGTTAACACCGGGCCGGCCTGCCCAGAACCAGGGATCTGTCGGTATAATGTGACAAACGGGTGGAAAATATTTTTTGTTTGCCCCGTCGATGATGGAAAAGAAAGACCATGAGAACAACTCCGTAGCATATACTGCGCTGTGAAATCAAAATAATGCAAAGTTATTAGAGGAGTGGAAAAATCCAATAAAAGCCCTCAGTGATTGGCCTACGACAGAAAACCTATTATTTCACTTTTCTAAGACAATAAATCAGCGGTTATTATGGGGACTTGTCAAGTGCAATGACTTTCTAAACTCATAAGCTATATATTCAACACAAGCAATTAAACTTGGATACAGCTGATCCCACATTTGGCTTTCAGATATGCAAACAATAAACTGCTTCAGCTAAGTAAAATATGGCTTTACGTTAGTGCGATATGTGCCAATCTCATTGAAAACATAATGCATTACTTTCCATTTGGTCAAGTGCAGTGGATAAAAAATTCTAGCATCCTCCCGCTCGCCCAGATTTCATCAGAGTTTTCCGTTATAT